>NW_026623463.1:948852-1030182 GCF_030028575.1 Malurus melanocephalus
CCCGGCGGCCCTCGCGCCGCCCGCGCCGCCGCCGATGATGACGACGATGACGACGGCGGTGACGTCCGAGTTGGAARGGCGGTGACGGGAAGGGCGGAAGCGGCAGCGCCGCCATCTTGGGGGCGGGGAAGCGCCCGGCTCCGCCTCACGGGGTGGCAATGGGGTGGAGGAGGCTCTGGAGCGGGCCGTCAATGAGCRGTGCCTGAGGGAGGTGGGCGTGTTTAGCCTGCAGGAAGCTCACGGGAGACTTTATGGTTCTATACAAACACATGAAAGGAGGGTGTAGGCTAGTGGCGGTCGGTGTCTTCTCGCTGGCAACAGCTGTCAGAACGAGAGGATGTAGTCTCAAGCTGCACCAGGGSAGGATCAAACTGAACATTAGGAAGTAGTTCTTCAGAGAAGATGTGATTAAAYATTGGGATAGATGCCTAGGGAGACAGTGGAATCACCGTAGCTGAAGGTGTTTCTTTCTTAAAAATCCAAACCTGCCCTATTTTGGTTCAAAACCATTGCCTTTTGTCATAACACTTTACAAAGGTCTTATAAATGTTTTCAGGCCGGTGTTATGCTGCAAYATACTCTTGGCTGCAGGGTGAGTGGACTTGGCTAGTTGTAGTGGAGGAGCCTGTGGCCAGCTCCATTTGGTGGTTTGACCATTTGTGTATCCTCACCTTAATGGGAACATCCTTTCTGTTTGACTGTGGACACAATGAGTAGGGTTATTTTCTTGTAGCAGTATCCTGTAACAACTCAAATGGCCTAAATGGGGGAATCTCTTCTATGGATGGAGTCYGCCCAGTATGCCCCATATCAGTCCTGTTCTCCTGGTGTTTCCACCATCTAGTGGGACATCTGTGCTATTTKACCCTTACACTGCTCTCTCTGTATACATGTGGTGCAGTGCACTACCATTGTAGATGTAGGTATATAAGTATGGCTGTAAAAATGAYGTGTTCTAAAATACCGGGGGTGCAGTCATTCTGGTTTTGTGCCTATGCAGAAAGAATTTTAATAAAGGAGCAAGCTTTTTTATTGCATTTTTATAACTAAGTGCAGTCATGCTGGAATAAATTRTATTCAACATCACAAATTTTGAAGAACATGTTGAGCTATCTCTTTGACAGCAGAAAGTGCTTCTAAGCAAGTTGGCTTGATCTCTCGAGAAGGAAGCAAAAATCCGTAAGTTCCTGTGTCCCGAAGCTCAAAGGTAAAAGAATATTTAATGCCAAGATCATAAGCCCAGTCATCAGACCCTCCAGGAGCTAAATCTATGTGAGGAAGGGAAAAAAAAGAAAAACTGCCTGAAACCAGAACTTCTTCTGTACAAAAGCTGATGCCAGCAAGGATATACTGTCATGCCTTTTGTTGCAGTAAAGTCATACTTACAGATTGTTTGTGCACCAGCACCAGGTCTGTAAGTTTTCCGAGTTGTCCTCTTTATAGCTTTAGCTGCTTTCTGTGCCAGACTTTCCTGTAATTACACAAAAGATTATTACCTTTAAGGCGTGATAATAGTTAATATGTCTAGATATCTATGCCGTTAGAATTTGCTTACACTGTGCTCAGGATTTTACATTAATTAAATAATCATATAAAAGGTTCTGAAAAACCCACTGAATGTGGTGRAAGTTTCCAGCATATGGCTATGCTACAGATTGCATTTCTGCTGTAGACAGATAAAAAGTATAGATGGGACCTTTTCCCCACTTCTGGTGGTAAACTGTTGTCAAACCATTTGTTCTCATTTGTCTCATATTTTTTTCTTTTCTGCCACAGTATTTAAGTCACTCTTTTTCAAAGTAATATTGACAAATAAGGCAGGAAAATACTTTAATTGTGAGAACCCTACTCTTAAGCCATGGAGAGRACAAAAATGCCCAGAATCAGTCACCTTTCTGCTTTAGAGGGAAAGAATAACTGTTCTATTTTGAACTCTGCTCTTTTTAGTAAGAGTTTTTACTGTGTAATTTGGTGGCTCAAGAATGTACAGTTCTACATTTCAGGATATATTTTACATCCTACCATTAAGACCAATTCAAAGAAGTATGTCTAGAAAAAGCCTTAATAAAAGTAGCAAGTGTCTACCAGAATACCTCTCATAGCTTAGTATGTGAAGGGTGTTTTTGAGAGTCACATACCCAAGTAATTCCAGAATTTTTGTAAACAGCACAACATAATGAGGAATTTGCACATATATATCTTTTCAATATGTCCTAAACAGCAGGACTCTGCTCTTTTGGCTAGGTGTTGTTGATATATAATGAATCTGCAACAAATATTTCCATTTTTTCATAGTCCTCAGAAGCAGCTTGCTGACTTACACATTGCTAGACCAGCCCAGACTTTTTAAAGTTTTTAAGAATATCAAGAAAAATGTCATTTCCTAATTCTTGATCCTCACAGCACAGTGGCCCCCTCATTGCAAGATTATCCAAGCTGGGTAAGTAGTTCTGAAATAAGTGGGAAACTTCCAGAGGTGGGAAGACTTACCAGCTCATCATGATCTTTGCTTTTGTTCATGGTGTAAGAATATGGAAATAACACCAGTTGGGAGTAGGAGTGAATGGTTATGTAGGCTTTAATGGTGTCTTTGTGGTCTCTGACAAAACGAGCCACTGCTTTCACTTCAGGTTCAGACTCTGGGTAGGGCCCACAGTACGTCTCCTTGCATTCATAGTGAGATGCTCCTGGACCTTTAAAAACAAAAGTGTGCAGGTTTGCTCCTTTACTTCTTCCCTTCTCTGCATCTCTGTTCATCTAATGAAAGAGCAGAGTATGAYGCTAATAGACAAGAAATAATGGATTCCACCATGCTATGGAAAGAATTCACATGCTTGTAGAAATCTGTGCGAGCCTACCGGGATTTCTCATCTACTATACTCTTACAAACAAACAAGGAGAAGGTGTGGAGGAAAAGTATTCRAAGATTGGGTAAAAAGTCTTAGAGGAGAGAATGAATATGCTTCATTTAAAATCATCACATCGCTGTGAGATCAAATTTTAAAATCTAGAATTACTACAGGAAAAAGGCAGTTCTATTTATTATTTAATCTTGTGGGAAAGCAAACTCCCAATGGGAAGCTGAAGAAACATCAAAATGAAAGTTTTTAAGAAAATCTAGTGCTGGAACAAGTTATCAAGAAGACAAATAGGATTCACGACTTCTGCTGTCTTCAGTAAAAGACCGAGTAAGTTTCTAGAAGCAGTTGAGATCTTCAGGGAAAAAAATGCCTGTTCTTCTTGGTATAATAGCCATGGATGGTTTAGCAATGGACTACAGTGACTGAAAGCCACATAGGACTTTAATGTCACCACTGAGTGAAGTCAGATCTCATCTACAGGGTAACATTTCAAGGCAGCTATTCTGCAGACTATGAAAAATCTTGTCAAGTACTAAAATGGTTGCATTAATTAAATATGATGGAGTCTTCATAAGAAACACTAAGGGCCAAAAAATCTTAGCTAGGCATTGTGGGAGGATGACTGAGATGATCGGTTTGTACACACTGTACCACAGTGRGGCATCTACTCAGCTGGATAGTTCAAGAAGCCTTGGGTGACATGGCAAGGCCCATCTCTTCCTTCTTTCCTCCTTCCCACCAGCAGCCCCCCCAGGTGTGTCTTGGTGGAATGCAAGGGGCTCTGTTGTGCTGAGGTTGTTCCATGGTGTGTCATCTGGAGAGGAAAAGTCCTGAGTCCCGGAAAAAATCATCTAAAGCTGGGAAAGTTTTCACCAGTTCATAACAGATACTCAGCTGCATTTTTCTTTGTATTAACWTTAAGGAACAGTAGATGAAAATGTTTTCAAAATAAAGAATTTTTAAGGCCAAAAGTGAGGCAGGGGTACAATAGGAAGAAAACTATGTCCTACCACACCAGTGTGCATCGAAATTCCTGTTCATGTCAGTACCAATGCACTTGCTATTACTGTGTGAGGAGCGGCTTTTTCTCCACAGCCGATTCTATGGGAAGAGACACATAAACTGCGTTCAAGGAAAAATGCAGAAGAAGTCAATCCACCACCTGACTTCCCACTTGTGCCTCTACAGTTATGTGCTAGTGAAGACCAAGGAAGATTCTAAAACCACAATCTGCTTGCTAACAGGGCTGGATGATAAAAGGAAATGTTGGGTAGGATAAGAAGTAATCACATCTGCTCTGATTTCAGTGGAATTTGGACTGTGGAAGGATGGCAGAAGACATACAGTTTGGCCAAATATGTAAGTTTAGGAGCCCAAATCCAACTTTCTGTGGGCAAAGATGCATAAGTTCCAACCACAGAATCAGAGCTTGGGGGTGTGCAGTTCCAAGATGAAAACAATGCCCTAACCAGGCACAGTATAGTTCCCATAATAGCAAATCAGTACATTGCACAACCTGCCAAAAAAGGTCTACATACAGAGGGGTGGCTCCATGTGTACTCATAGCCATCCACATTTATCACAGGCATGACGTAGAAATCAAAGTGCTCCAGAAGTGTTGTCATGGTCTGATCTCTCTCACGCACATGGATTGCCTATAAAGCACAGGGGAAACATGAAAAGCGTTTGTAATTGAGATTTTCTTACCTTCCTACAAAGGTACGTGGTGGCATGTGTAAAATAATTGTGCAATTATCAGAGCAGTCTACCTGGGTCTGATAAGGCTCATCACATCACAGAAAATTGACAAATAGCAAAGTAGCTCTCTGTTCAGAAGAGCCAAGGGGAGAAATTGATACATTCAGAGACACTGCAGCCCTTTACTGTTAGTGGGTGGTCATGAGAGAGAATTGAGGCCTATTAGTAGGAAGGTTTGAAATTTTGCTGCTTTTTATTAGTAATTAATTAGTAACCCTCCCTCCCAGCCAAAATACAGCAAGCCCCAAAATAACAAGTAATACTTCAAACGGCTGCCATATATAACATTTTTTCTGGTTGCATTGTGAATTTAATGCAACTGTATGACAAGAGTCAGTAAGAGCTACATTGCTAATGTTGCCTCACAGCTTATTTTGAAGGTTTTGGTGATACCTAACCTGGTCGTTGGTCTATGACAAAGAAATAAATTTTAGTCTAGAAAAGTGGGTTTGTAACTATTGGAATAGTCTAAGTCCTTCATCGTAATTTTTTTCTTTATGCCTTATTTAGATAACCATCTTTCATTTTAAATCCTTCCCTATTTTCCTCAGGCAATGGGCTTCCTCTGACTAAATGAGAAATGTCAATCTTTCTACAATCTTAAGGACAAAATTAAATTATAAAAAGTCGACCCATTATAAAGAATGCCTTGGGTTTGCTGGGGGAACTGATGATTTTAGTGTGTGGGCAGATGTGTATTAATGTCAAATTTTAAAATGTTACTTCATAAAGTGTTATAGAAACAAAATTTAAATTTAAGCCATGTAAATTAGATCAAAAGGATGGAGAAGCTAAATGTTCAGCTTGTTACTTCTGAAAAATGCTGCAGGGACGTGTCACTGGCAAAGTGACAGCACAGCTGGTAATTATTTGGAGCAGCATGAAAAGGGCAAATGCATTTCTTTCCAGCAGAACCTTGAAAGCTGGGATTATCAGTGGTCACAATGTACATTCAGCTGAATCTGCCCCAAACTCCTGCAATATCCTTTCAAATGTTTTAGGCATTGAAGTTTTATAGTTGTGACTGATTACGGAAATAAGTAAGTTTATTAGTTTTTATTATTATTATCATCATCATCTTCTTAATCCACATTATTTAGTTCCATCATGGGCAAATCATAACTCATGTTTCAAAGACTCAGCTATGTTGTTTCTCTGACTATAGTACTGGTGACTCTGAAGTCTCAGTGTTATCTACTAGTTTATTTTTACTGTGAACTTTGCTTTTGTGAAAAAGTAATAATAAATCTCAGAACATTAACTGAGCAAGATGGGCAACCTTGAATGGGCCAGAAAGGCCTCAGAAATCTTTTCCTGGTCCATATCAGGGACTAGGCCAGCAGCTCAGCATAAGGAGTTGAGCAGAGATGCCTTAAGTCCAAAACGACCAAGGCAATGTATTTTAAAATCCAGGTGCAAACTGYGGATGTTGTATCTTTTGGCGTAGGTTTGTTTACTCTCCTGAGACATGTAGACATGAAAGATACTAAAGATGTGACTATTTGTCTGCAGCCACAAGGTTGGCTAATCTAAGACCATCCCATCAGTGATTAATCTACAGGCTCATCCCATCAAATGATTCCCCAGTTTCCATGAACTGGTACTATGGCTGGATGTTGTTGGTCATGTTCTGGAGGTGTGAATGGGGATGTCACTAGCAGGGATATACCTTCAGAAGAATGTGGTTTATATGGCTTTATTCTCTGCAGATCCAGAAAAAAAAGCAAGAACACAAATTAAAAACAGAGTCAGGAGAAGCAATAGCAACAGCTACAGGAGTAGGTGGTGCATCACAGCAAGTGGATTGCTGGTGTGAAGCTATACCATATCTGAAGCAGGCAAGTGTGGGGGCATCTATTGCTCTAGGAAGACACATAGGGAAGAGCCGGAGATTATAGGACAGCTTGAGCTCACCCTGTGTGTTTTCTGATCTGATCCAGGCAGTGCCTGTTGCAGCAATAAGGACACAAGTCACCAGGTGCTGAGTGATACGGAGCCAAGTCCACTCCTGGAATCCATGTGGCGGTACCGACATAGCCTTAGTAGATTACCAAGCATGTGCTTTTTCTGGCATGCCCTCTCCATCCTTGACCATTCACAATGAAAAATGTCTCTGTTGAATGCCCATACTTTCAAGTTTCTTTCATACTTGATAATAGATGTGATCTCCTTTGCATTCGTTTCCTATGACTTTCTGTTTCTCTCTCACACATACTCCCTATCTACTGACATGCACACACACTACTATGCTTGCAGCTTAGACACAAATATCATGTGTTATTGTTGTGGAAGTAAATGGATTCAGGCTTTATGGATCCTAGAACACAGTTAGACAAAGGCAAATGGCATCAAGATTTTTTGCTTTGCTTCGAACGCAGTAATCTGATGTGTTTATGTACTCACATGACCTATAAACCACAGGCAAAAAGCAGGAGAAATCCATTCTCTGGCATGGATACCACAGTCAATCCATATAGCATTTTTTGATTTTTCATGGCTTTTAGAAATCTGACAAAAGAGAAATCACATTCCAATGTCATCATTGTAAAGGATACCACATAAAAGTGCAAGTGAAAAGGTAACCAAGATGGAAGAAGAATCATCTGTCTTGCAGGAAGAGCTCAAACTGGTCCTGGGGCAGGATGCASCTCTTGCTTATGTTTGTGTGCAGTCAGGGAGCCATATTCAGACTGCTTGCCAAGACTTAACACAGGCACCAAGACTACAGCAAGACCTGAGCCCAAGTTAGTCTGTCATCCGCTGTGCRATGAAATGAACTAGATTGGCTTCATCATCCACAGAGGATGGTATCCACTGTGCCAGTATTTCATGCCTTTGGATGATGGCCTAGATGTGGTAACTTCTTTGTGACCCAGAAAGGAACCTACTCTGGTCAAATGTGTTTGCATTGGTAATGTATCTTATAAGAACAACTTAGGAAACTTCTAAAAACCACAAAATATAGGAATGAAGGTATAGATTTAAGGAAGTTTCCTGGCCAAGCCCCACCATTTGCTTACAGTAGCAGTTGGWAAAGTTTTGCAGTAAGTCACAGCCATACCTTCAGAACATAAAGTGGTCGCTTTTCAAAGGATGATCCAATRTATATTTTCTGAAGGAGATCAGAGTGGACTTCCACTACTGCTTCCATCCAACGATATATCTGCAAGGGTGAAGTTAGTAAGTAGATATTCTCTCTATTGTTTTCTTTCATGCCTGACAGTGGTCTAGATTTAAATTTGTTCTACCTCCCAAAATCTTTATCTAATGGGAAAATTCTGCCCACTTACCACTTGCCTGACTCTAATTTCTCTTTMAATAGACAGTTACAGTCACAACACAGTCCAAGTGTAGCCCTGAAATTCTTGTTTAGGTCTATTTGTTTAAATTATTATTGATTTCACATTTTAAATATTTACATGTTTGTTTTGCAACTTTATTTTGCTTCTGTATTGACTTTCTTTGAATGACAGTTTAAGTCAATACATGTATAAGAGATTTTGACTGCTACTTCTTTCTTTCTCTAAGAAAGCACTACAATAAATAGAACTCTTGATTTTTGAGCAATACAGTGGTAATTATTACCCGTTGATGATTTATTTCCCTTTATCTTCATTCTCAACCAGGAGACAARTTTCACCCTTTGAGTCTATAGATGTTTACAACAAAAGTATCTTACTTCTTTCATTGAATGGTAGTTTTCATAATATGAGGAAGATCCACGAGGACTGACTGTGTCATTTACAGTCTGTTTTTCAATAATTCCTTCAACATCTCCCATCAAGACTCTGAATAACAAAGGAAGAGCACAACCTCCTGTTAAATAAATAACAAACAACTTTACAGAATCATTCATGACAACAAGTAAAAAATACATACTTGTGTTGGATGGTCAGTTGCCTTAACTGAGCTTTTATGCTATTTATGTTGGATGCCCTGACATAGAAATGGACTTCTCTGTCCTTGTCGATGTTTTCAACYACAACAGGTTGCCAGAGAATGACCTACAAAGTTTCCAAAAACATTTTATTTTTTTTTAACTGAGGAAAGAAAAAATATTCTTACTAACATTTAATAAGCATTTTGAAAATAATCAAAGCATATGTTTTCAATTTAAGAGATATTGCTCGTAGCAAGCAGTTTCATATTCCTTGTGATGTGTACTTCTGCTGCTTCTGGAAAAGAAATGTGTGTATTTAAGAAATGTTTATAATGACTTCTGCACATAAATTCATAAATCAAGAACAAAGACAAGAACATAACCTTTTCTGAGATAGTATTTCTAGTATAATGGATATATTTTGCTGGCTGTTACGTTACATGTTTTCAAGTCTGCTGAGAGTTATTTTCCCTGAAGGTATTTGGGGAATTAATGAAGATGAGACCAGTCTTTGTAGCTATTGTATTCTCTGATGACTTTGATCAGGGAGAAAATTAGTGCCAGAAGGGCTTTGAATATGTCAAGTTGAAGAAGCAATACAGAGATTAGAAATGAAAAAAAAATAAGAAAATTAGATTCTTCTTAGTAAAATTAAATATTTTACCATAATGAAATCAGAAGCCAACATATTCAATAAAAGACTGAAACTTCAGAACCAATAATACAGAAAGATCTAGGGATGACAGTTAGTAGTAAATTAGGTGTATATTTAGAGCATGAAAAAGTCAACATAATTCTTGGATGCATTTTTAGGGCACGAAGTCACCAGACAATAGTGTGTATTTTTTTCCTTTCTGTTACAGTTGCATGAGGAATATTGTATGAATGATAAATGGTAAAGTATTTGGCCCCTAGATGTATTACTACAAGATACTACAAATGGCTGAGCTTATTTCAGTGTAGCCATGTCAGACATTATTGGCAGAGTAGTGACCGACAGCATCGCAGGCTGAGCATTGTTTTTGCTAAATTGTACCCATTAAAATTTGTTGCTAGGTATTGTTTGTGTCTTCCCTTTCCCTTCTCCTTTGTCTTTCCTATTGCCTTTCCTTTTGCCATTCCTATTCTGTTTTCTTTTTATAACTTGCCCAATTTATAGTCATGGATACACATTGTCTGGTTTACAACACATGAAAAATATTTGGTTTACTTATTCAGATAAATGACTTGGAAGAAACCACTACAAGCCGCTTCTGCACTGAATGTGCTGCTGTTCTTCTTCGTGACTTCTTGGGGTTCCTGTGTGCAAGGAAGTGAAGAATTACAGTAGTAAAAAAAAAAGTGGAGAAGTGGAGGTTTATATTGGTACACAAAAAGAGATGGATATGGGAGTTAACTTGTGAAGGTGGAAAAGAGCACAGAGGGGATTGGACGATTCTAGTAGGAACAGCAGAAGGATTTTGGGTGGGCATAAAAYGAACAGGAGTCAAGAAAGACAGAGAAAGACTGGTCATAGATGCCTTAAAAGCTCTCAGTCATCTGAAACACAGCTCCAGCCATCCTGTGAATTATATTGATCGAAGGAATGGTTACACTTTTGTTGCAGTGTTAACTTCAAACTGGGAGGGTGTGATTGGACAAGTGAAGAGTAAGAGATATGTCAGTTWAATTAAATACTCTTTTATCTAATGAAAGATAAAATTAATAATAATACAAAAGTGTTATTTAAGGTATTTTTATCTTCTAGAAGCTACCTTTAGAAAAATACCACAGTCCTGCTCTTCAAATGTGTGCAAGACATATAGGTCAAGATCATACTGCTCAAAAGTGTTGAGGTTCCGTAGCGAATGTATTTCTACTTACTGTGTGTTGGTGATTTGCCAGTTTTGCAGTGCCTTAATAAACATAATCAATTGCAGAAATGTGAGCTCTGATATAATTCATTACTGAAACATGGAGGGGTCTCCTCATGTAAATCAGAAAACAGTGGAGAAATGAAAACCAAGCATTTCCTGACTTGATGTATTAGAACAAATGAACRGAAGTGGGCTAGATCTTTCTTGGGAGGGAGAAGCAGTATTAGGGTACTTGGGGTGAAAATCTGGCCTACAGTTCAGAGAGAACAGAATAATCTGTTTACCTCAGTCGTGTTCAGTAAATCCTGAAGAGCTTCAACTTGTTCATCAGTTTGTGGGAGAGCCCACAAAACTTCATCCCTGAAAAGCAAAGGTATTTAGGAAAAGCAGGTACTTGGAACTCCAGTTCATGCAGAAGTGGAGAAGCAGGCTTGGCCTATCTCATCTTTCYTGGCTTGGCTGCCATGAACTCAAAGGTAATCCAATAGTGAAAATTCTGAGCCCTATTCCAGTCTCTGCATCTGCCAATCAGTAAAATCCATTYAAGAGATGGTGAAGGGTTTTGGTAGCCAATATTTACCACTTGACACTGAGATTGCTCCTGGCAGCTGGCACCAGCACCACAACCACCAGCTCCAGCTAATTCACAGTGCAGGAGCGCCAGTTGAAAACCAGTTTAGAACAGGAAGATGGCTCTCCTGTTGTCCCCTGAGTTTCTCAGTCTCAGTCACTGTTCAGCAGAGACATCAATCCTCTCAGYCTGCCAAAAGCCCTCCCAGTTTGGCAAAAGCCAAATGTGATGTTATGTAGATGTGCATTCCTACTTCAGTCAAGTTTTTCTGCCAGGTATTGTTTCAGATGATCTGCACCACTGTACCCCCATCTCTGCCCAGTAACTTATATTCCCCTTCTACTTGAAAAATGTGGTCTGGATATGCTGTGCATGACATAGTGCTTGCCAGCTGCTCCATGCTTGACCCCATGCTTGGTGACAGAATTGAAATTCTCTTTCTGGAAAGGAAAAAGGGCACTCAGCATTGAGCACTGATCATCAGTGTCCTGCAAGCCATGTAGTTAAAAATTGCATTGGACAGATAATTAAAATAATTTGTGTGTGTAGAAGGAGATTTAGGGGAATGTCAGACCCCTATTTCCATTTCCTGGACTGGGGAGGCTCTCAGCCATCTAATCATGTGGAACTGGTGGCACCATATAAACCAGGCACAATCAAAGTCCCTGCCAGCTCTGTCTGCAAAGACTGTCCTGAAAAGAAAACCRGCAGCGCTCTCAAAACGAGAGTTTTCAAGCAGCATAACATGATTGTCACAGCTTGTTGCAGTGACTGATTTCAAGCAGAAACCTGACAGCATCTGGCAACCAGGTGATTCATCTTTACCTCTAGCCAGGCTCCAAGCAATCCCTGTTGTTTCTCATGCAGAACCAACAACATGCCAACACTGTTTTTGCCTCCACCATCATTTGACAGAACATTAAAAAACAATCAGGGAAAGGCAAGGTTGGCAGTTTGCCTCTGTCTTTAGGTAAGTGCACTCCAAGGTGTGTTTGAGGCTATTTGAAAAATTAATTTGTCTTCTCATAGCTGGGGAAGTATTTTCACACAGGAGCCAAGAAAAGGCCTGCTGCATCTGGTTTCATTGCACGATTCCCACAGCCTGAGAGCACCATAATGAGGAAGACGATGTGTACTTGTACCCCACCATTTGTTGCACAAATATTTCATCCGAGTGTGGATGAAGTACTGAACAGGTTGTATGATTCCTTTATAGCTCTTGTCATAAGACCTGAATATATGGAATAAGCTGGTCAAAATTCTGCCCCTGCACTTCRGTGTGGTGAGTATTAACAGCCAAAACTGTAATTGTTGGCCTTCTCAGTTCCTCTCCTTTGATTTAATGTTATACACTCTTTCATCTGTCTTCTGCCCATCTGTCTTCTGTAGAACACACCCAGACAGAAGCTTTAATTAYTGCCCTTATACCAAGCTCAGAAACAACCGTCTATTCCCAGCTTCCTTGCTCTTCCTGTTGCCCCTGTACTGGTGGACCTGGTCATCTTAAATACAACTCTTTTCCCTCTGTTCTCATGCTCTYCTTCCCTGATTGCTCTTTGAGTTTGTCCTTGAAAAGATCCTTCTCATTCCCTTCTTCCARCTTTCTGCCAGAGGCCTGCTGTGCTCTGTCACTGTTTTCCATCTCTTTTTCCTCTCCCTTTTACCTCTTGGTAAATAGAAGTCCTGCTGCCATTCCCACACTGCAATACACAAGTCTTACCCTGTAACTATGACGCAGTGAGTAAGATACATTTCACTTCATTTTAGATGGGTTTGATAGCTTCATCTGAGCTAGGTGCTGTCTTGATAAAGAAACATGAGCTTTAGGGGGTCTGGTTAACCAGAGCTCATTTAGATGTGTGTGCTAACCTGGAATGAATTGCCTTCTAAATAYACATATTTTTCCCCCAGTAGCTGTACAGAAAGGTGAAGGGGAATTGTTCCCATGCAGACCTTTGTAAAAATTCCACATAGTCGGATGAATCTCGTTATTTTAGCCATTTTCGTAACTGGGCTGGGAGGGTTAAGCTCCTGCTTTCCAATGGGAAATGGCATGTTCTTCTTTAAGAGTCAGATATTCAGTATTCTATTTAAACATGAAATAAATAAACCTTCAAGTAGCACAGAACAATATTGTTCCACCAAATTCCCCTAAAACCATGTTTGTTTCCCCCTACTTTAACCCTCAYGCCTCCATAGGAGCCCACAACAAAATATGATTGCAACACAAAGGGAGAAGATCTTTTTTTTTTTTAAGGCATTAACTCAGTGGTGTTCACCTTTCACAGGTCTGCAGAGTGGTGCAAAATTGCAGAAGGGCTGTGAGAAATAATTCACATTTTATTTGTGTATTTATTTGTGTATTTATTTGTGTATTTATTTGTGTATTTATTTTAGTTCTGGGAGCAGGTTGTTTTAATGCTAGGTTTTTCAGCTTTGCTTAAAATCACCACATAAGAAACTTATCCTTTTAGTTCTACTTATTAAAACATTTCAAATTTTTAAATCAGTTGTGCAGGCAGAAAATAAAAGCACTTTGCCTGTCTTCATCTCTGACATATGTTCCCATGTTTTAAGAAAGCATTTGGTTTCAGGGCACTTCTGAAGTTTATCGATAGGTAACAATAAAGCTGCTTCTGAAACATTGTACAAATACCAAATGGTTATTCAAAAATGATTTATGCCTGGAAAAACCATCACAAAAGCTGCTTTGGAAAGAAAACAGATTGTTAGCACTTTCTAAAATGGTTTCTCTTTCTACCTCAAGAAGTAATTCATTTAAGATCTTGTTTTAAAGCAAGTGAAGCAAATTTTTTTTTCCCATTAAGTTTCAAAATGCCCTTTATTGGCATTCAAAAGTACTGAATGAACAGACTTGATTTGCACTTAGACCAAAAAGAGTAATCTTAATATGATTAAAAACATAGGATTTATGGATGCAAAGAAGACTTAAAATAATTTCATTTCCCCCACCATCTTTATGTTAAATTGAACCACGTATCCAATTACATGGGCAATAAATATATGTCAGCCTTTGACAAATGTTTTCTCATGTAACCGGGAATTATTTTGCATCAATACTTTCCCTGTCCTACACACTACACTCTAAAAGCCCAGTAACATCAGTAGATATTTACCTTGGAATAGTGAAGACATAATTCTCTTGAACCAAGATGAAAAGGGTAAAAAAGAAGAGGTAAAGCTTCATCTTCATGRCACCCACAGCAGAACCAAATGCAATAGGAAAGCCAAGGGTTCAGGACCCACATTATTGATTTAAAAATCTTATTTAAAGAGTGGTTAAAATTTAATACTGCCTCTCACCTCAACCCCAAGATCCTGGTGGCTGAGTCAATATGACAGAGCTCCCTGGGGAGGGGCTGCTCATATTGATGTTGTCCATGTGCGAGAGGTTAAAATACATTTTGGACATTTTCATATTGACAAATCACTTTTTCATCTCTGTCTTTGTTTTATTGTAGCTATGAACCACAGACATAAGAAAGAACACCAAGCAAAAAACTTTTGTGATTCTCTAATATTTGTGGAGGTCCAGCAGTGTGCTCTGCATCCAGCTCTCTTACAAGACATCACAGCCAAGCATGAATCTGGTTCAGAGCAGTGGGAATGAGGTAAAGTCCAAATAGAAAAATTTAGAGCAGGGAAGCTTCTTTTCCTGTTCTTTGCTAGCAGAGAAAGCAAGGAGCAAGTGAAACGTATGTTTTTGTGRTGTTTTAACATCCATGTATTTTCCTTGTGTCATAGTGGGTTAGCTTTTCAAGAAAAAGTACAAGCAAGCCTTCATCTCATTATTATTAATTTTTGCATGCCCCCAAGATTTGCTTCCCAAGTCTCTAACCACAGTTATCCATACAGGACATGCTGGAAAGCTGTGTGAATTTGACATGTCCAGAATTGATGATCTCCATCTATGTTCTGTGCTTGAACAGCAAATTCAAGCTTGACTAAGACACAGCTTATTATCATGGTTTAAGTCCTCTTGCAGAGGGAATTCATTCCAGACAAGGACTGAGGAGTGAATCAATATGTGTGTGATGGGGACACTAGGRAGCCTAGACCTGGGCATGAATGAGAAAACTAAATTATTTCATGCCCAAGGTGTAGCTTAGGGTTATAGCCATACCCCTGTGTGAAAAAAGCTTGGGAACAAGCCCTGGAGCTAAGGTTAAATAATGTGAATTAGATTGCATCCATGAACAGCCTCTAGAAAAGCTCTGGAGTGGTCTGGATAAGAGACAATTCTCCAGCTAGGCAGGCAGGAAAGCCTTTGGAYGTCAAACACAGCCCTGGTTTTGATGGTTTTGGTTTTTTGTTTCTTTCTATTGTTGTTGTTGTTTGGGGTTTTTTTGTTTTTGGTTTTTTTTTGGTTGTTGTTGTTGTTTTGCTTTCTTTTGTTTCAGAAGCTCTGTCTAAAGAAGCCAGACAGCTGAGTTTTGGATGACTGAAGTCAGCAGAGGTGATCATGCTCCCCAGTGAGTATGCTGGGGTTAATGTATCTGTGAAAATCCACCAACAGTGAAAATCCCCAAACTGGAATCGAGCACAAACCAGACGTCAAAAGCACAGGAAAGGAAAGACTCATGGGAAGTGAAACTATTGATGCCTTACCTAGATTCTGTAGTTCCTATTTTATCTTTTCTAAATATTGTTCAAACAAACAGGAAGTTCTGGTAAGGTACAGAGGCCATTCCCAGCAAGGGCAGCAGGCAGAATTCTGCCAGAAAGGTTGATTTTTAAACCAGTGGGTCAGAAGCTCTTTCCTCACACAGACAAAAGGAAGCTGTCAAAAAAAAAAATACAGGATCAAATACAAATACACATGCTCATTTCATCTGGGAATGTTTCATGCACAGACAGGAAGAAAAATTTGATCTGCTGAGCTAGGTTTAACAAAAGAGGTTGAAAACCTGATGAAGCTGGGTTGCTGGTATTGAAGGAAAGGAAAGAATCATATCTCTACATGTCTCAGAGTGTTAATTAAGTGGGAAAAGACTTCTGCTGTCTACCCAAGAAGACAGTTTTAGACAAACAGTAGTTTTAAGAAATTTTTGAATGCTGGTTGCTTTTCCAGTAGATTCTCCAGTTTATTTCAAAGAGACAGTTCACACGGTGTTTGAAAGCTGCTGATTTCCTACTTGCTTT
Organism: Malurus melanocephalus; assembly: GCF_030028575.1. Lineage (NCBI taxonomy): Eukaryota > Metazoa > Chordata > Aves > Passeriformes > Maluridae > Malurus > Malurus melanocephalus. Next base: position 964,942 of record NW_026623463.1, read on the forward strand.
TTGGGTTCTGGAATTCACAGGAGATATTTCATACAAAAAAATATAAAAATGTGTGTTTGAGGAAACTCTACCTACAGCAGTAAAATCTTTTAATAACCTTCAAGAATTTCTGAGAACTTGGGAAATATTTCCCAGGTAATCTGGGAAGAAAAATGCAGTCCTAAAAAAAACTGTGAAAGGTAACTATAAAAATAATTGAATTAAGAAAAAAAAWTCATTTTAATAATTTTAGCTGTTGCTTCATTTTTTCCAAGTAATTTTAATGATTTTATTGAAAATTAACTTCCATTTTTATGCTCTGTTTTTYAAAACCTGGAGGAAATAAGATTTAATTTAAAAACTGTTGTAAGGTGAGGTTTTAGTTGAATTTGAGGACATTTGAAATCCTYCTTTCTTGAACAAGTTTATTTTTCTCTAATTGGGAAATTAATCAAAACTGATAATTTCCAGCAACCCTTTTAGCTTCTGCTGAGTCAGTATTCCCTGGTGAAGAGCTGCTTGATCAAAAATTCTGTTGGAGTTCAAAGATTTTGCTGCACCTGTGTTAATTATTCCTTCTCCACTGCCTAGTCCGTGGGCTATGCTGACCTGATGCTTGCAAGTGTTGCCATAGCAAATATGRCCAGAAGCCTTGTGAAGGCTTCAGTTGTGTTGATTTGTGTTAACTTTTAGAGTGGCTTTGGAAAATCCACAGGCTTTTATTCAAAGAGGGATGAGTAGGTCTAAGCTTTCAGAGCAGATAACTGACAAAGTATTCTCTTGATTTCTTTGCTGAAGATTACCCATCTGGGAATTAGGAGCGGCAGTATAGATAGCCTCCTAATGCCATTGTTGTATTGCTTTAAAAAATATAATCACACTCTAAAGGCAGTACTAAAGAGATGTCCTCACTCTTTTGGCTGAATGCTGTCTCTTCTCTCCCTCTGCACATTCATATGTAGTAACAGCAGTTACCCCTGGACAGAGACTGGGTGTTGTACCTCTCCCAGACCAGGCTCTGGCACATCTTTGTGTGGTGGTTTAAGAAATCAGTGCCCAAAACAGTGGCAGCAGAAGAGGACAGGCACCCATGTCCCTTCTAAGTCAGGGTATCTATCATTGCTCAAGCCACCTCTGCACCAGCACGCGCTGAGATGCTGGGCTGTGCCTGGTCCCCATGCTGGGCTCCAGCAGGCTGCTCTTTTTGGTGATGGAGAGCCAGACCCTGGAAAGCTCTCAGATAAAACAAGTGAAAGGAGAAACATTTTGAACTGCTGCAGCCAGGTGGTCTCAAGCAGTTGCAGCAGCACTGCTGCGTAATCCTCCGTGACTCTCATGGCATTCCTGGTTTTCATCAACCCAAGTGTCATGAGATTTCCTTTATACTCAACCAGGACCTAAGTGTGGCTTTGCTCTTTGATCCTGGGGCTTGCAGAGTATCCAACAGCAAGATTTTAAATAACAAGTCTCACCCTGCGTTAAGATTCTTTGATCTGAGCCTRTATTTGTGTGCGTGCTAGGCAGGTGCTGTCTGTTTGTAACAGTAAACGTGTTAACAAGCACTTAGAAGGAGCGGGAGGAGCAGAGGTCAGCTGTTATCAGCCGCAACATACCTCAGATCCTTTTCCTTGTTTGGGATTAGCATAGTCTGTTATGGTTTTGATCCTCCAGAATCCTCTTGTTTCCAGTTAATCAGGGAGTCCCTCCAGGGATGGGTAATCGTGCTGAGGCATCTGTGTGACTGAAGCAGAACACAAAAGCCAAGTGAGTCTGTACTGTGCTCATTGGTTCTTTAAATTCAGATTCAAATGCAAAATAACCCACGTAAAACGTTTATAGGCTYTTGCCATTTTCTTCGTATATTATCRCTACTGATGAGGCCAAAGGTAACCAGTGAGCATCCTTTCCACATGAGGCAGAAAATGACTGAAATCTAACTAAACTCTGATCTCTGTTGCTCACTGTGCGATGCAGCTGAGTGCTGTTGCTCATGAGCCGTACAAGGATGCAATTAGTGTAACAGCTCTTTATTATGAATGTGGCAGAACAGAATTAGAACTCAATTTACAAGTCCCCCTTTCAAACCCATTCAGCCGTTAAGGCCGCATCATCTTTCAGTTTTCCAAGGCATATAATTGATAAATGATTTCTCTCTGCACACCTCAGCTCCTCATCTTTATTCATGAATCAATTAATCTCCGTAGGACACTATGATCATTTACATACATGGCCAATGTCACCAACCTCTGTTATTTCATCCAGGAAACAATTTTGCAGCCCATGAAACCACCACGAGGGGAAAATCTGGACTTTGTCTAAATTTCTCTGATTCTGGCACTTCTCTCTCATTCTCAAATATAAAAATCAGATGCTGCCTGTGCTAGAAAATGATGGATTAACCTGCGAGGAAACAGACCTCAGCAGTGTTTTTCAATCAAGGCCGATAGGTATGAGCAGAGGCTGAATATACATTTTTCCTCCGCATTGTTGAGGACTCGGTTGTGCCAAACTATTTTTTTTTTTTTTTTTTTTTTTTTTTTTTTTTTTTTTTTTTTTTTTTTTTTTTATYTACACTCTTTTTTTTTTTTTTTTTTTTTTTTTTTTCATTTTACTCTCTTTGCTAGTCAGCTTCCTTGGGTTAGCAGAAAGAAAGATGCTGTAGTGTATGCATGGTTTGGGATAAGAGGGGAGGTGTCTATTGTTTAACACTTTGTTCATGAGCTCTGTTTCCTGAAGGTCTATTATAAATTGCCACCCTAACAACAAGTTGTCCAGGTGACTCACATTTGCTTTTTGCCAGTACACATTGACTTACTTGCCAATGTCTTAACAAGGAGCACTTGCAAGGCAAGATTAATTTTGGTGAATGGAGGATATCAAAGAGAGCCCCAGGATCATTCCCAGCAGAGCTCCTGAGCACTTGAGGAAGGTGTCTGCGTGCCTCCTAYAGACAGGACGCTTTGGCCAAGCTGCACGGGAATGGATGCCCACCTGTCTCCCTCTCAAATGTCAAAGATTATGTGTGCACGTATCCAGGACACAATTACCCCTGGAATAGCCCAATATGTTCTGCTTGTCTCAGAATGGATCAACAGAATTTTCTTACTTCTTTGCACTCCTTGCACTTGTTTACATTTCTTGAATGGCATTTGGCAGAGATTAGGAGAGTGGATCTTCCTTCGGGTTTTTGGAGAATGATGGAACCTGTTTGAAGGATGCCAGGGCCTGTTTGAGGATGCTGATGAAGAGAAGCTCTCTAAGTCAAAGCTCCTGCCCTCTTTCATTCCCCCCTCTCAGCTAGTGTGGTTCCCACTGCCATCAGTCTGTGCAAGCAGATCCACACTGCAGAGACACCCCTCACTGTTCTAGAATCTGGCTCCAACAGCAAAATTGGGAAGTTTCTACAAGCTTGGAAATTTTCTAGAGGCATTTGACTGTTTTGCAAGGTCTGATCACTACTTGGATAGCATCACCCCAGGTAGGTCTGACAAGCATTATGGGGCACTGAGGCCACATTTCCCTGATGCCAAATGTGATTTGACAGTGCAGCAAGCAGAGGATGTAGGGCTGCTGGGCCGGGCCTGCATCCCTCCTCAGGAATCTCTGTTATTTTTCCCTGCTGTGGCTGATTGAGCCCTTCACTGTCAGGTTACTCAACCACAGGATGGTTTCACTGGCACCCAAGCAAACACAGGCCTTGAGGAGAAGGCACGGCAAGGCTGATGCTCCTAAGGCTTGTTCATCACCTGTCACACATGCAGGGTGTTCTGCTCCAGGGCTACAAAATCAAGGGAGGACACATTGCTCAGGGGCTGATCAGAGTGTCTCCCCATCTCAGTGACAAATGGACACGTGCTCTGAGGTGTTCACTTTGCTCAAATGCAGGAAAGAACAAGGACAACTTTACAGGCAGCCAGAGATGCCTGGCAATGGGAAGTTGCTTTTCTGCCTGAGTGGATCAAAGCACCAGTGCACATGTGAATCACCTGCTAGGAGATTTCCCAAGTGGAYGTGTGGGGCTCCTCTCTGTGCTTTTTGTGTTTACAGACGTTTGTTGCTGTATTTCCATAGAGTTTTAACAAATGCTCTAAATGGGTGCCTGTCCTGAGGGAGCTCAGTGTGTCTAGCATGATTGGTTATGTAGCTTTCTGCTCTTTTCACACATTTCAGACATAGCATGGCAKGTGTGAATTCTAGCATTTCTCAGCTTTGGACAGTTTATTGTGGATCTGGAATAGTAATAGTAGGTAGCACTCTGGTAATAAATTAGATTTCCTGTAAGCACTGTTCCCTTGGAAAAATTATCAGGGCACAAAGTAAATAAGGTGCAATGAAAAACAGTGCTTTAAAAACACAGTAATTTTACTTAGTGAAAACTAAGACTCAGAGATGTGTGTTGCTTTCAGAGCAGCACAAGGGAATGACACGGTTTTACTGGTGGCAGAAGAGAACCACCGCACTGGTTGAAAATTCTAAACRAATTTATAACATTGTAAAGTGATGTTGGTCCTAATTCAGAGTTKTCTCTGAATGCTGAGCTGAACAAGCAAGTGGACAGTAAGGCCTGAAGTCTGTGATTAGGCTCATAACAGAATTAAGCCGCACTTGGAATGACAAGTGATGTCAGGTTGGGGTTTTGGTTTAATTCCAGCCCTGGAGGAAATAGAAACAACCCTGTCTGTAAAAGAGCACTGCAGTCAGCCATACTGCTCACTGTCCCTTTTCTAAGGGTAGAACACACCMTTTCTAGCAAGGATAGATGATTTACAAGAAGGTGTAAAATCTTCATCATACACCTAATTATGCTTTACTACACTATGGGGGGATATTTCCTTCTGAGTCCATCTGGTRATCAGACTGTACCCTGAAGCATGTGGATTGATTGCCCTCATGGTTTTTTCTCCTAGTTAGTCTAAATGCTGATGCTTTATTTTTATTCGTATGAATTTCTAAGTCTTTTTGAAGCATTGAAAATTATGATTAATTGTGCAATGAAAATCAATAATAGAAGTGCTTACAAAGCCAGCTTGATTTGGGAGTGAATCCTAAGACAGCTGCTTTCTCTGAGAGTGATGGAGAAAKTTGGAGAAAAGCAACAGCAAAAAAATCCAGATCCTGGTGGGTATTTTTGGTGACGTTTGTCATAGGCTTAACCCCTTCAGCATCTGCTGAGAGCTTATTACAAGTTAATAAAAGCAAAACCTCAAGTGCATCAAATAAATAAGAATACGCAATTAAACACAAATTCACTGAAAAGTTAAAATATTCATACTCCTGTACCAGAAAGCAGTTATTCCCACACCATCAGGGCTATGACAGATTCGTTTTTCAAGAGAGATTCTGGAGATAAGGATGAAGATCTGGTGAGTATTTCCTGTAGTATCCCTGCCAACAGCTCTTACTCCCTGTCGCGCACCGGCGGGTGCTGGCGCTGTGCCGAGGGTTTAGTATCCAGTTTTTCCTCTGTTCCTCAGAGGATCTCGCTCCTGCCGGCGGCTCTCTAGGAGTCCGGGTGGAGTGAGTGCCACCTCGTGGTTAGCTCTCCCTCCTGCGGAGCTGAAGCTGGCACTCCTGGAGATGGTGYTCTTCCCAAAAGCAGCCTGCGGGCAGAGGACTGGCCACGAGGGGGGCTGCGTGCCAGGGTGCCCGGCTCTGGTGCTGGGATGCCGAGGAGGAGGACGAAAAGCAGCCCCTTTCACAAACCATGATTCAAATAACAGCATGCATCACCTGGGCCCTCTCCAGAGCCTGAGATAGAGGCGGCTTTTGCTCTCCAGGAAAATGACTTGTGGAARTGCATGATGGAAGCCTCCTCTCTCTGCCTATTTCAGCAGGCTCCTCTAAAAATCCTTCCCCTGTGTGAAAAGCTGAGTTGCTAAGAGCTGGTGAATGGAAAATGCTTGAAAATCCCCTCTACTCTATGGGGATAGCAAGTGCCTTCAKTCGTTTGGGATCAAGGGAAAAGCCATCCTTCTCACCCTGCCATTTCCAATCTGTCATCTACTCCATCCTTCATGACTGCCCCTGAGTCTGGGGGGAGATCATCTCCCTGAAAATAGGAACCCAAAGCAGGGCTGTCTTCAGGCAGGATTGCCTGRTGCTTTCACATCTACACCATCTATCCAACCAAAAATGGCCCCTTCAGTTTGCAAACACACACAGAGTACCCGGTTGTCCCACCTGAGTGATGTGCTGCAGTCTCAGTTTCCTCTCTCTGGTTTACCTCTGAAGGACTCCCGAAGTCAATCACAAGAAGAGAGCAGCTGCCTTTTCAGGGCCACCCCTCTTCCTGGGAAATAAGCTGGGGTGACATCTCCATTGTGTAACACTTCAGATGTTCTCCTCTGCCAGCACTGGGAAATACTGGGACCAGACAGAATGGATCTTAGGATGCTGCRCTTTTCTCATCCTGTATTCAATACATTGGTTCGTAAGAGGAACAGGGCAGTCAGGTTTGATCAAGAACAGGATCTGGCTATTACTGCAGAAACAGAGCAGCACATTTCAATTGCACAATGCTTAAAGAAGCAGAGGGAGAGAATGGGCAGAGGAAGAAAATGTTGGGCACTGTACCAAATGGGGAAAATCACACTGCAAGTCCCGCCAGCATGTCCCATCTTTGTCAGTGTCTCCGAGTGGCATGTTCTGAAATGGCCTAGGAAATAATTCTTTCCATTCTCTGCAATCTGTGGTAGCAGTAATAATACAGAAGACACATTCTCAGCAAACCCACAGATTATTTTCACATCTGTCCCCATTTCAGCTCTGTGACACACATMAACTAGCACATGCACTCCTAGAATAAATGACTACACATTTGGCTATATAGAACATTTTATTTGGAGAGACTTCTCATGTACAGAATATTGGTTCTTTATTAAGGCAGTTCTGAAGGGCTGGAGGAAAGGGAAGAGGAGAGGGAGAGAACTGAGATTGTATCAACAGGATTGCATTAAGGCAAAATTCCCTCCTTCTGCATTTCACCACAGTAAAATCCATGTAAAGGCCAGTAAACGTCTCATGCCAAGGAAGAGATTCAGTGCAAATATATCCCACTGACTATCCATAGACAGGGCCAGGTCCTCAACTGAGGCAAATTGACAGTGCCTTGTTAGCTGCAAAGCAAAGCTGATTTAGCTCTGTTGAGGATCCCAGCCTGGGCTCAGGGAAGCATTTTAGTATGTGTTTCTTATGCAAGCACAGGTATAAATGGTCTCCTGAACCAGAGCTGCAGCCCCTTGAGTGCAAGTCTGTGAAGTTAGCAGACTTTAATTTTTATGTTCTACATAAATATGTCATTCTGCATCCCTTTGGTTCATTTCTCGTTGTATWGCTACTGAGTACATTCCCTTAAGTTTCTTAAACATGGTTTTCATTTCTATCATGCTTTGCAATCTGTCTAAGTTGCATTATGGCATAAAAATGAATTATCCTTTGGAGAATGTTTGTTGCAAAGGCTCCAGTGTTTGGGTGTTCTTGGAGGACCAGGCTGCAGTGTGGTTTTTTTCAGTGAGCAGTAATGTAATCTGTGTGTTATGCCTTGGATGGCAGAGGCATAACTTGCAGGGGAAAGTACTGCTTTGTTTACATACGAGCTGCCAAATCATCACATACACCAAACACTTATTTCTTTCCACCAGAATTTCTTCAGAGGATCCTACCATTCYGAAAATATAGTCACTACTACTTGCATTGGCTTGGGGAAACCCATTTTGTTATCCCAGGTGCAAACTGAAAGTAAGTATGGCAGAAACGCTACRAAAAGCATGACAACATTTTCAGCCAGAAGCAGAATATAACATTTCATAGTCCTAAAAGCTGTCTCTAGATGAGSTCTGACAGAAAACCCTGGTATCCATTAATGAACGGATATGCTTAGGCCTCACTGTTAAAAACTTATTTAGGAATATGAAATGGTTATATCTATAAAATTGGAAAATAAGGCAAAGAAATCAAGCACATATTGCTGTTCAAAATATTTCCTGGATACACGTGAATACGCAACTTCTGTATGATCTGGAACCATGTGAAACATTCATGCCTTAAAAGCATGAGCACCCTGCATGTTTCTTTGATACTGTAGAGAAGAGCATCCAGTTTGAAAGAATCTGAAGGGTGAATAACAGGCATAAGTGCAAGTCTTTTGTGCTTTAAACTTTCTTCATGCCTTTTCCCATAAGGCAAGCAAACACTGTCATGACCATTTTGGGTTTTACTTCAACCAGATCTTCTGGGAGGGCATAGACTCTTGCTCCAATTTTTCTTGCCATAGAGATGGCATATCTGCATTGCAGGAGTGGAAAAAAAAAAAGAAGGAAAAAATAAAGACAGAAATTAGTACAGTAGCATTAATTTCCCCCTGTTAAGTGTTTTCAGTAATCAATACCTGAGTRGRTTTCATTGATTCACCMAAGTTGAACTTTTCTATTGGAATGTGTGAGACACGTTCATGAAGAACTACATTTCTAATAAAAGGTAGAGTGCATTTACTGATGGTTAGAGTGCTGATTATCTGCAGGATGGGAGACTGCAGGTCAGATCCTGGTATGAAATATTTGATCTTCCATCCCCTGAAAAATTATCCTCACAACCAGCCATTCTGGTCTTGCTCCCTCTCAATCTCTGAGATTCAGACTTTGCACATAAACAAAGGATGCAAGGATGGAAGCAGAAGGTTGGTGTCAGTGGAGATTAGTGTTGTKGGAAATCAACATTTGGGGACTTGTTTCACTCATACCCAGAAGGTACAAGCTGTCATTCCCATCTCCCTGCTCAGAGCCACTTGCTGTTCTCCAGTGGGTTTGTCTCTTCTCTCTATTTTTTCATTTTAAAAAGCTAGAAAATCCCAGGTTCCTCTCACTTCAGAACATACACATTTGTGAAATTTTCCCCCAAATGCAGAGAAACATTGGGACTGTGGAGGAATGAGGGTGAGAAATTAGGAAAAGAACAGCAGAGCAATGAAGAAATAAAGTACAGAGAAAAGCAAACACAGGATTGCACAGAAAGAAAGACAACAGATGGTAGCAGATGGAAGGGCAAAGGAACAGTAGGAAAAGTCTTTACATAAATGATGGTAGCTCTGATTGCTTTACAGTCACCCTTTTCTCCTTTGTAGGTACTGCACAGAAAAGGAGAAGTTAAACCAATGATCAGACCAAAAGGTGATCTGTGTAATTCTGAAAGGAGAGGGAGATGCCCCCAGAATTGACTCTGCTAGGAAATTGTTTGCATTCAGAGGAAAACAAATCAATATTCACATCTACAGAACCAGTTTTTCAGACATGAGTCCTGTCCTCCCCTTTCTCTCCTAAATATGGCCTTGTTCCACCTGTAGGTGACCAAAGAGCTATCATGACCTCTAATCCCTGTTTTCCATGGCTCACTATGGCTGGCATTGTTCCCTGTTCTCTGAAAGAATTTTAATTTTAATATGAGAAAATAGGAGCTTGTGAAGCCAAGTGATTTTAATCCTTTCAAGGGATTTATAAAGCAGGAACTAAAACATTACACACTCCATTTCCATTGATAGTCTTTTTACTGTCTAACTTCTAGTCTTCATGCTTCTAACTCTGGTGGTATTTCTCAATTGAGGTTGTGCCCAATGAGAATGACAGCAGAGCAATTTTCAGAGACAGAGTTAGGCAAGCCTGAGCAGGGAACTCATGTTAAATGTCACTTGGCAGAAACATACTTAGCATTATTTAGTTTCTCCTCATCATTCAGGTCCTCTGTTTTCAAGAGGTCATACTTGATTGATCCTGGTTGAATGGCATCAATGAGATCCAGGACTGGCATGCTGGTGCTGATTTTGCTATCCTGCATAGATGAAAAATAAAATTAAATGCAAGAACAGGATGACAGAACTCCCACAAAGCCAGAGTCTAGACTCAAGAGCAATGGATAGTTCAGTGAAATACCATTTTGATCTTCACGAAGATCTGTTTAGAATAACCTTTTATCTAAGGCAGACTAAGAACTGTTTCAAGGATCTTTTCTTAGCCAATGGATGAAACATCATAGAATGTTTCAGGTTGGAAAAGGTTAAGGTTGTATGATCAAGTGCACCTTAGCCTAAGCATCACATCTACACACTTTTAAAATCCTCCAGGGGTGGTGACTCACTTCACTKTTAAACGGCTTAATAACACTCCAAGGGAAGAAGTTTCCCCTAATATCTGATTTATACCTCCCCTGGCCATTTCCAAACCCAAGAGCATGTCCTCCTATCCTGTCACTTGCTCCCTGGGAGTAGAGATGGACCTCCACTGGGCTCCACCCTCMTTTCAGGAGTTATTCAGAGTGATAAGGCTCTCCCTGAGAGAGGGGAGAGGCTAAACACCCTCAGCTCCCTCAGCCGCTCCTCAAAGGACTTGTGCTCCAGAGCCTTCATCAGCTCCATTGCCCTTCTCTGGACTCACTCCAGCMCCTCAATGTCYTTCCCAATGTGAGGGGCCCAGAACTGGATACAGGATTTCAGGTGTGGCCTCACCAGTGACAAGTAGGGGGGATAGTCCCTGMCCTGSTCCTGCTGGCCACACTATTGCTGATASAGGCCAGGATGYCGTTGGCCACCTTGGCCACCTGGGCACACTGCTGGATCATGTTCAGCCACAGTTGACCAGMACCTCCAGGTCCTTTCCTRCTGGGCAGCTTTCCAGCCACTCTTGCCCCAAGCCTGTAGCGCTGCAGAGGTTGTTGTGACCCAAGTGCAGGACCCAGCACTTGGCTGCATTGAACCTCTTACAAATGGCCATRGTCTATCAATCCAGCCTGTCCAKATCCCTCTGCAGAGCCTTCCTGGCCTCCAACACTCCCACACTACTTGGTGTCCTCTGCAAAATGAGGGTGCGCTTGATCCCCTCATCCACACTAGCAATAAAGATAGTCTGGACAAGGATTGGCCCCAATACTGGGCCCTGGGGACACCACTATGACCAGCCACCAGCTGGATGTAACTCCATTCCCCACCACTCTCTGGCCATCCAGACTTTACCCAGCGAGCAGTGCACTTGTTCAAGTCATGAGCAGCCAGTGTTCCACGTGCTGTGGTAAACAGTGTCAAAGGCTTCACTAAAATGCAGGCAGACAAYATCCACAGCCTTTCCCTCATCCATTGAGCAGGTCTCCTTGTCACAGAACACAATGTCATTAAAGCAAAAGATGGTGTGCAGGGCTCATGCATTTGCTTCCTGTGGCGAGATGACACTGATACCCTTCTACTGATGGGAAGTGAGAGGGGGACCAGCTGTGTGATTCCTGAACTCATTACATGAAGTTTGATGGATCTGGTGCAAACTGCTGATCTATATCCACTGAGCATTCCCTAGCTTGGGAAGTGTCATAGGTAAGTTAGTGGAATTGGAAGCTCTCTAGAATTGTCCATCTCTGTGTTTGTATGGTACCTTGCAAAATAGGGCAAGGTACCCCTGAATGATACCATCATTCATAGCTTATAAATGTATTGCTATTGCTCATTTTAATACTGTCATTTGTAATTGCTTTTGATTCACAACCAACAGCACTGCAGTTCTTGCTTAATTCCGATCATCATTCCTGTCTCAATCCTTTGATTTCCCGTGCCAAACTGGAATCCAAGGTGTTTCCTGTACTATYTCTATTACCTTTTCACACTGAAGTCCCTTGAATACAACCTGTGTATTTGAGCAAGCKTTTAAAAGGGAATGAAAAATAATCAAGCTATGTAGTGAGTTGTATCATAATGCAGAGATGTGTGATACACATACATTGATATACAGGCAATGCATACAACATACACACAAACACACTCAACACAACTGAACAAGAGATTCCTAAGCAGAGACTTCTAAAAACCCATACCTTGAAACTGGAGATGGTTGAATCCTTCCCGGCTGCAGTCAGCGTCTCATTGACCCAGCTGACAATGATTTCATCATTGACCTTCTCTCCACCACCAATGTCTTCAAGGATATTCAGAGTGTACCTAAAGAGAGAAGCCAGGATATTTGCTCAAAGTCTGCTGTAACCTCTGAATTGTCCTGCATGTGCACAGCTTCATTGGGATCACCCCAATAGTCCTCTTTCACCTGATATTCCTCTGACTCACACACACTCACAGTGTATATGATTTCTATTATAACAGAGTAATTAATCTAATTAGTTTAATCCATACCCAATTCCTTTATCATTGTTTTGGGCGTGTTAAAATTTTGGTTACTTAAAATTCCTGGATGGTCCCTCTTAATGTATCTCATTGTAAATGACTCATTGTCATAGTGTTTAAAAAATAGTCACTGACTTTGGAGATAGAAGGGAATCCTTCTGCTCACCTAAGACTGACCTTCCGCAAAAAACAAGCCTGGAATATTTTGCCTATATGCCAGCATACACCTTGCAAATATATCCCTAAATGATGGTAAGTAATCACCTCACCCCTATTTTAATTATCTTAGTGATAATCCTATATTTTTCTCTGTAGTCTGATTTTGGTCTGTATTCAGTTCCTGACTACTGGGTCTCTTTTCTCTCAGTTATGGGACTCTTAAACACAGAAACATGCACACAGAGAGAATTACATTAAAATGGGGAGAGTTACTGAGTTGTACCCGCTTCAGACAGCAGGTTAGAAAACTCATGCATCCATTCCTTGCTTCTGGTACATTCTGCCCATTCCCTGATACAGAGACCTTTTAACTTCTTTTCCTCTCCTCCATGCAATAAACATTTATTTTTGCCATAGAGTGACAATAATAATCTTCTGCATAAGCTGACTATAATGGCCTTGCCCACAACATGTGCTCTGATCACATCCTTAACAAGGAGTGAGCAAAAGGTGACCCTGCCTTTGCACATGAGTGCAAACAGAGGAGTGAGAAGGCTGTAGCCTGTAGAGCCTTCTCAGTGACAGCACCAGGAAACCTTTGCAATGCAAAGCGAGCACACCACAACGCTCTGAAGCTCAAGGCTGGCTCACCTACCTTCTCATCAACTGCCAGACTAAAGCCAGMGTGAGCGTACGGTTCCCTTCATTCAGATCTTGCCCAGCAATGCCAACAAGGGAAAATTTGGCTTGATTCTTCCCCAGCTCCACTGCATAGTTGCAGTTTTCAAGCTGTTAATGGCAGGGTCAGTTGGTGCAGTTCAAAAATATGGGGAAAAAAGGAAAGAAGACAAGACACTGTTACTTTAAATTCTTTGGATCACTCAGCCCAGATCCTCTTGGGCAAACAGTAACTTTGAAGCTCTGTGATAATACAGCTATTTGAATAACAGCAGGAAGCTCCATCCCAAACATACCATGGTAAAGATTTAACATAGAACAAAATGCAGTACAAAATTTCATTATCAGGCCCTGAAAAGCAGATTACCCTGGAAAATAAAAAATCATGGCTCATGGATACCTCCAGCATCACAGCATTGCATTGAGACAAAGGATTAGTGTCCCAGCCAATATTTTAGATGGGTTGATTGTTCTGGTCTAACTGGATGTAATTACTCATCCAGATAGTAGGGAGAAAGCTTTGTATTTAGCAGCAACTGTGTGATTGGATCTTGATGCATCTGATCAAGAATGCTTATCATCACTGTCTTCATTTGATGTGGARGGCAGTGATCCAGACAGCTGCAATTAAGCTGGTGCCATGCATCTCACAGCCCAGATGCATTATAATTGGTGCCTAAAACAGTAGCAAAAGGGATCTGCAAGTACAGTTTTTAAATACTGATGCTAAAGTTGTCAAGTCTTTYTATTTGACAAATATTTTTCACCTGTAAACAGAGCAAGCGAGTCAAATGGATGTTTCTTTTTTGGGATGAAAAATTACCCACTGACTAAGCAAAAARTCATTTAAGGTGCTCTACTTGGGACTGGAGAGAAATGTGTATCCACATKGCTGTTTGAAATGATACAGACATTCACTGAGGATAAGGCATCAATACTRGAGCTATTCCAGCTTTTTGTACCTTCTTCATGTTGCCACCCAGTTTAGGATACGGTGGTTTGTTCACTCTATTCCAGTCTACTGGCACTTTGATCTTTTCATAGAGTTGGAAGATAACCAAGGCATCTGACAGGTCACTGAAAACAATAAAAAGATGCATAATTGTCCAGAGAACAGAGGAAATAAACACAACTCAACTACTAGCAGAGGTAAGCATAGTTTCCTGGGAAACACAAAGCAGCATATATTCTTATAGGGCCCAAAAGTTTTTATATTCTTGCAAACAACTTGTTGTCTGTATCTATCATCTGAAGGCAGTGCAATACCTCATCTTACCTGTATAAGTGATTTACGCGTGGATTAACACCAAGGGAGTTCATCCAATTCCTAAACGTCCTTTCTTCCCTTGTCTCACCTAAAATAAGAGATACATCAATCAAATGTGCAGAACACAACACTTCAGTAATGTCAGTGTTTTGGAAGAAACCCTCACTCTGAATTTACAGTGTGCTGAACGGTGAACAGAAGGAGACACAGGGTGACATGGGAAATATTAAAGTATGGTGCACCCTGAGATATTTATGTTTTCCTGACCTTCAATGGAGCTCCAGTCGATGTCCTGRTTCTCTGGCTTATGCAGGGCAGGATATTTGTTGAACAAGTTGGCRATGAAGGCCAGATTGAGCTTGGGGTTCCCACGGACGACGTCGGTGGCGGTGACGAACTGGCGGCAGCCGAGGCGCTCAGCCTGCTGCAGCATGCACTCGGCTCGCTGCACGTCATCCTTCTCCTGCCRGCACAGAACGGGACATCAGCTTCCACATGGCACTGGACCCACACCCACACCCACTCGGGGTCTCCATGTCAGCATCTAGCTGCAAAGGCAGCTCCTTGGTGGATTTATAGGTATTCCCTTCCCCACTTTTATTAACGGCAAGTCTGTGTTTTCAAACGGGCTTTGCCTATGATTCAACCATCTTATCACATTGGTTTTACAGCCATATTCCATATAAAATGTGATAGTTTGATGAAATTCACAGGTGAATGTATGTAAATRCATTTGTTACATGCTAGTAGTTTATCAGTGTGGTTGAATTTGGGTATGGCTAAAGTTTCAGGGTTAATAGCTAACAAAAATCCAAACACATAATTTAATTCTTTGGAAGCGTTGATTTCTGAGAYACAAGATCATGTTGCAATGCTAGAAAGAATTTGCTTCTGACATCCCAGAGCAGCCCTGTGTTGGCCAGCAGTGCAAGTAAGAGACAGAAAATATCGGCATTTACTCCAAACTTATCTCATCTTACCCTCAATCCTGACATGTCAATAGTAATAGCYGGAATGCCTTCTTCATCTCCCTTGGGGGCGACTTGGTTCAGCAAATGGTAATAAGCTCTCGAGTCCTGTGACAGACAGAGAAATTAAAGGGAAGAAAAATTACATCTAAAGTTCAGCCTTTGCATGCCAGTGCTCCCCTGAACAATGTGCCTGCATGCTTCATTTTTATTACATCGATCATTGGGCTACATAATTAAATTAATTAAGCTGGAAGCACTTAGCAATTCCTGCTTTATGCTGTGTTTGCCAGATCTATTTCTTCCCTGAGTCAATATATATGTGCTGCAGAACGCCCAACACATGAGACAAAAGGTTGTGTGTTGCACTTACAGAAAGGACAGCAACGACAAAAWGGTATCAGAATTTACTTAATCTGAACATAAAACTAGAGGTAAGAAAATGCATACCTTTATAATGCTGTAGAAGTCAGGCTGCTGAGCGTTTAACAAAAGAAAATGCAGAAGGAGAAAGCAGATGTTTAAAGTGGATTTCAAAGCAAGGCTGAAACAGTTGTGGAAAAGAAAGATAGTTTTCAAGGACAAAAGTTAAAACTGACAACAGTATCAGCATTTTTCAGACAAAAGGGCAGGAATTAGACAAGGATTTAACATGTTATGTCTTTAATCTTTTGTGAAATACAACGCTGCATCCATATGTGGAAAATATTAACTCACTTCAAATATAGTTCAAAGAACTGAAAATAAAACTACATGTTAATGTCTAGGGACGTGACTAACTAACCCAATGCTCTTCAAARTATAAAGCAGACTACTTGAATTATTTTAAATATTTTACATCTGCATTACTATGTACCGTAACTAGAAAGYGGTTATTTACAACAGAAGTGGGGTGGGGGACATTTATTTAGACAATATCTGTAATCACTGAAACCTTGTAAATGTGTGCCTTATTTTCCAACTGTAATTGTGATTTAGCTTTCAAYTRTAGAGTGTGTTTAATCAGTTGCACYGTRGTCCTTTTGGCCAGCCCACAGAAAAATGGGAAAGACTCTATTCCATTCCCTTTCCACAGATATTCTCCAGTCACCTGCACCCAGTGAACCAAAAATCTGTTACAATAAAAACTGTATTGTCAAATGTGACTGCCTACCCCTCCTGTTGCCTTCCCTAGTGATTTATTTTTCTGTATTTCAATTAAATGCTTGTGTTTATGCTTCAGTCCCCATTGAAGCCTCCAGCCAGGTATCTCAGGAGCCGGACTTTTCCCATGTTATTCTGGAGCAGGCAGGTTAGGTTGGTGTGCTGACCAGCCCCTGGCTTTCTTGGAAGCCAGCTCAGATACCCTCCCTTATATATCCCCTACAGCTCTGGATGGCTGGACCTCACACTGGGTTCAGTGTCCAAAATTCATCAGTGGGCACCACTGAGGTTCAGGTTTGGGAACACACCACATCTGTCTGGGAACAGTGAAGGTCCTGCTGAGAAAGCTCTGCTGAAATCTGCACCCACAAGCCTAGGAGGTCCCGAGAATGTGAAATAATGCTGCACAGACTCCAGACCCACTCTTGCAAGTGTCTCCCAGCTTAGCTGTAGAATTTGGAATAGTTAATTAAAACTTGTGGATAAGTGCATTCAGGGCTATGGCAAAGGTTGGRACAGAGGAGCACATGGCTCAGGAAGGAGCAAGTGTGGGAAGAGCCCCATCCTCTTCCTCTACATCTAATTACATGTTTGAATAAGGTGCAGGCTTTTCCAAACCAAAGTCAAGTCAAGAATTGTTTAAGGACATTTAGGAAGGAGGAGAGCAATAGAGGCAAGGAACTGAAAATACAGAGTTCATATGCCCTATCCAGAGCCAGCAGCCATTCCTTCCCCAGGCATTTGGTGTGCTGGGGCTGGCAGTGATGATGGAGAGATCAGGAGGAGGAGGAATGCTACTGAATGGAAAGGTAAACCCCAATGAAAGCATTTCATGTATTGTGCTTGACAGAGCAGTCTCAGGCTGCCTGGATTGTTTCAGTGCACAATCTCTGTGTGGAGAACTGGAATTTGGGTGTGGAGCTGCTGTTTTGCTTTTGTTGGTCTGTATTTCTCATACCTTGATGTCTGAGCTGAAGTTGTTGACCTTGTTGCATCCTGCATTTTCCAGGTGATAGTTTGCCCATCTCAGAAGCAGGTCCTCTGGAGACAGTTTCATCAGATCCTCCAGGCTCTCTCCTTCTCTCAGAAGAGCAATCAAGGCTAAGCAGGGGGGAAAAAAAAGTTAAAGATAATGATGTGAATACTTGTTGAGGAAAATGTGTAACTGTTTTCTCTCTTTTACGTTTTCCTACCCTAATTTCCAAATGTGAATGGCCAAAATGTTGCTAAAATTCAAGCTGGGTTAGCATGATAGAAGATGTAACAGAAAAAAGGTTCTCATCAATAAAAYGAGGACAAGGCTGTAATTTGTGTATCTAGTAATGGATCATATTCAACTGGAAGACAATTCCAGTATGGTCTAAGAACTGCCCACAAGCTATAAAGATACCTGTAATAAGTCAACCTTCCCTGCAATRAGCAGGGACATCTTCAACTCAATCAGTTTGCTCAGAGCCCCATTTCACAYGACTTTCAATGTTTCCAAGAGCAGGGAACCTACCGCCTCCCTGGGCAACTTCTGCCAGTGTTTCACCACTTTTATTGCAAAAAATTCCTTCCTCGCATTCAGTCTAAATCTACCTTTTCTTGTTTAAAGCCATTACCCTTTTTGCTATTTCAACAGGCCCTGCCAAAAAGTCTGTTGTCRTCTTTCTCATAATCCCCTTCAGACACTGGAAGGCCCCAATAAGGTCTCCCTGGAGCCTTCTCTTCTCCAGGCTAAACAGCCCCAGCTCTCTCAGCCTGTCTTCCCAGGCGTGTCYCAGCATCCTGAGCCTTTCTGTGGCCCTCTTCTGGACCTACTCCAACAGGTCCAAGYCTTTCCTGTGCTGCGAAGTCCAGAGTTGAACTCAATGAGGCTGAGCACAGGGGCAAGCTTGGAATGAAAATATGAACACAGGCTTTCTGCAGCTAAGATGAAAGAAATCTCAGTGACCTTCACACTGAAACTGGATTCACACAGGTATTCTGCAATACTTGCACGTGACTCCATGGGCTTGTTAGCCAGTAGGGTTGACTCATCTGTCATTTGGAGGAAAAACCCTATTTACATAGAAAAATTCATAGAGTATTTATGCTCTTTAAGAGGCAGAACAGGCAGGAGGGAAGGACTGACACTTGCAAATGCAGTATGTTCAGCTGATCTYTGGAACATGAAAGGCTTTAGAACAAAATTTTGAAAAGAAGAACTAGCATGGAAAGCAATTATTAATGTGTTAAAAAGGGAGAGTGTGTTACACTACTCTGATCTTCTTTTAATCTTTTGTCAATCCTTGAAATAATTATGGATTGGCTACATAAAGGAAACAGCGGAAACATGCTATAACTGGAGTTACATAGATAATTTGATATAGGGTGCAATGGGGTCAAACTGGACCAGAGGGGGATAATAGAAGCATTTGAAAGTAGACAGAGGATTTTATGAAGAGAACAGTATTAATACTGAGAGAAGGCTGGAAGAAGGATTTTTGTGCAGTTGATGGCAGATTGATTTTTGGATTAATGTTTTCTCCTTTTTTTGCATCAATTATCTCAGCACAAATACTTGCAATGTGCTAAAAATGTGAAAATTATATTCACTAGGTGGCACAGTCAATACAGAGCACAATCAAAAAATCAGACAGAAGGAACTAGATGATAGTAATAAAAATGGAATGCAATTTTATAGTGCCATGTTTGAAGATGTGCCCTGGGGAGTTAATGTGAGTAACTGCTGTCAGCTAAAAGCTCATACAAACCGAGGAGAGCAACTTGAGTRTATCAGATGTCCCTTAAGCTACCCCAAGCCACCATTTGGTATGACTAGGGGAAAAATCCAATGCTATTAAGTGCATAGTGGGTAATTCCCAAAAAGGTTGGGATGTATAACTGCCTTGATATGACGTGCTCAAGAAACTCCRTTGAAAATACAGGGTCCCGTGTTCAAGGAAGGGGAATTTTACCTGAAACAGCTGCAGAGAAGGGCTATGAGGGAAAAAGAGAACCTGAAAGAAATCAAAACTATCTTGGTTTTTCTGACAAGTTTTAGATGAGCAGTGAAGGGTAAAATACCAGAAAGGAAAAAAAATAGCAAATAAGCAGGGCAAGGCTACCTAAAAAGGGATGGGAACTGGGAACTCCAGGAATGGATGGCTCTGGCAATGAAAGGGATAGAAATGTGAAAGGGGTGAGGCAATGAAGGTAACACCTGCACAGAAAATGGAGAAGTGTCACTGTTGGGTGAGTGGACCATCCAGAGGCACGGGGAGCAAAGCAGAAAGATGAGGTGCCGTGTGGATCGCATGTACACCCTTCATGCTGAAGCTCCTTCATGGAGAATTTTGGCATTGGTGAGACATACCGGAACACTGTGTCCTGTTGGAGGCTCCCCAGTACAAGAGAGACATAGACAAACTGAAGCGAGTTTAGTGAAGGGACTCCAAAACAAGTTTTTATTTTAGAGTTTGTGATAGATGGAAAAAGGATGGGAAAACTGGATTTGTTTAGACTGGGAAGAGGTTTGAGAAGGGAGTAAGTATTGTCTTCAACTATTTTAGAGGGGCCAGATCTGCATTTTCCCAGTATGCACAGCAAAAGGATGAGGACCTGTGGACACGAGGTGTCAGAAGGGAAATTCCAGCTAGATATAAGAAAAAAAAATTCAGAGCACGAGTGGTTGGGCTCTGGAACAGGCTTCCCAGAAAACACTGGAAAGGGCCCTGAGCAACCTCAGCTGACCTTAAGATGTTACGCTGCTGACCAGAGGTAGCTGCATGGCTGCGCCAGATCTCCAGGTGCACCTCCAGAGGTTCCTTCCAGCCTAAATTATACTACAATTCTGTAATTGTGATTTCACAAMGAAAGTGGAGATGTTTGGCAATCAAGAGTAAGAAAGAGGAAAGCTTCTTGAATGCAGATTTATTGCCAAAACACCAATATACTTGGATGTAGACCACCACTCCTGACCCAAAGAGCATGAAAAAGCTCTGAACACACAAGGCTACAGTCAGCCTTGGACTTCTGAGTGATGATACTTGTGAAAAGCAAATAAATTAGAGCAGTCAAGAGAACAGCAAATACTTGGAAAAAAATAGATTTTTTTAAGAGCTTTATTCTAAAGACTGTGCAATTATATAAGTGGGACACTGAAAGGAAGAGCCATACATACCTTCATTCCTGCTGATCTCTATGTCAGCAAAGAGTCCAATTTTGATGACTTGCCATAAAAGACCCAGAACCAGATAAGGTTTCCCTTCTTTTAAGTCTTCGGCTCCAATGTTAACAACATGGCACCCAATGGCTGAAGCAGAGTTCAGGGCCAGGTTCAGATTTTCCTGGGAAAGACAAGAATTTTTGAATGATGAAGAACTTGAGAGCTGAGGATACAGGAAGGGAGCACAGCCAAAAAGAGTGAAATCTGCAGGCAGCTTCACTGTAAATGCATTTACATAGACAGAACTGTGTTTTTCCTGATGCAGCACTCCGGGTGGGCTCTCACCAGAGTGGAGCAGAGGGACAGAACCACCTCCCTTGACCTGCTGGCCACAGTAGTTCTGATGCAGCCCAGGATACGTGTCTGCCACAGGGAGCAGCAGATGCAGACTCTCCTGGGGATTACAGGTAAATTCTGGGTCTCGGCATGTTGATAGAGAGGAACTCTTTTTGGCAGAGGTGACAAATGTCATGTCACAGGGCACTGGAGCTCAGAGCATATGTCTGCATTCACAGTGATGCCCTGGCTTGATCCTGGCTACCAAAGCCAGGCTCTCCCTCCAGTACACACTCAACATCAGCTTGGGGCAAACTCTGCTCTGCTCAGTCCTGCACATGTGGAGGAACAAAGGAGCTAAAACCCAACCCACAGGCAGATATTCCAGGCTCCCTAAGCACTCTGCAAAAGCCCTGACACCCAAGACACAAGGAAGTGGCTAGCTGGCAGTGTTTTCAAAGAGCACGCTGTCTTAGCAATCAGTACGAATAAACCTGCTGAGTTTTCAACTTTGTCATTCAGCCAAGAACTGGTAAAATTGGGATATTTTCTTTTTGAACTTTGGAGCATGGACTCTTGTTTGGAGAGTGTGCAGAGGAAGCTGAGAGGTTCAGTGATTCACAGTGATTCACCAAGCGATGTTTCAGGAACATTACATTCCTTTGCCATTTCCTGTCCATTTAAAATAAAGGGAATAAGAAAATGTGATCCTCAGGTGAAAAGGTGGCTTGGTAAACAGAGGGCAAGTAAAGATGGCAAAGAAGCCTGGAAAATATAATTTATTACACAGATTTGAAATTTTTCACATGAATTTCAGCAAAGCTGGCCATGACAGGGAGATCTGATTAGACACAAAATGCAGAGAGAGACATAGTGTAAATTCTCATAAGCTAGAAAAATCAGGCCATTTCAAATTAATTACCTTTTTTTCCAGCAGACAGCTGTAAAARGGTTAAGTTAAAGTGGAAGCTATATTGATCAAATCATGCCTGTGTGTGACAGGGATTGATCTGAGCTGCATCATTAAGTTATGCTGCTGACCAAAATGATTAGAACTGAAAAATGTGGTACACAGAATAAAAATCCAATTTAATGGCTTCTGAGTTTACTTGAGTCTGGCTAATGTTGCATCAAATCAGAGTAGCTGAGGCTAAACTGGGTTCGGTTCATATCTGTATATTCTGTACCCAGGTACATAGATGTTGTTCATACAAAAAAATCTCTCTACATACTGCTGCGTGACAAACGCAATAAACTTGAGGCAGGTGAAAATTAACACCTTTTTTGTCCATATTTTAGATCACATACATGTGCATGTAATAAAAATAAAGGCAGGATTCAGTATTCAAGGGGAAATACTGGCTTGTAAAAGGCAGGCAAAGGCTGTGTTCCATTTCAGGCCTCTCACACACCACGGTACTTCCAGGGCCACAGTTAATATTTTGGTGAGGACATCAGTCTGCAACAACAGCAGTCGTGAGTTAAAGCCCATTGTCATGCCTTAGAAGAGGGATTCAGCCTTCTGATGCCTACTCCAACTATAACTGGTCACTGTATTACCCATGTGCTCCTGCATTCACACGGCATCTACCACACAAATATCTAAAGCTCTGATCTGGTAAATATTATGCATTGTGTTTGGTTAGTCAGGTTGCTCATGTGTTTGGAAAGAAACAGAAATACAGGTCTTTGGGGTTTTGTGACATGGACCTGAGCATCTCACTGTGCCACAAAACTTTGATCATGGTGGGCAGAACCAGGGTACCTCCAGCCTTTGCTCTAAGTGATTACACAAAAGCGGGAAAGCAAAGAATCCTGTTTTAGTACCTGTATTGTGAAGGGTGTGAGTTTCTTCTTGTTGATTGTTCTCTCATCAATGGTATCTGGCACTGAAAAGTTGATCATCTTACTGGAAATAATAGAAAAAGAAATAACAAGAAATACACTAATAGCTGTAGTGCACAAAATACAGGCATAMTTTTTTGTCTCTACATTTCAGGACAGGTCTAAAAGCTGGGGAGTTACTTAAAAAATATGGATTATCTCCCTCTGCTTCTACATCTACACACTGAGGCACACACTCAGTGCTTGAGCAATTATTTTGGGCTACATACAGATTGTACTACAGGTGTGAGGCCAAGAATGTCACAAGGTGAAGTCCTGTGAGAAGTTTATTGTGCAGTAAATGTCTGTGGAAGYACTCACTATTTTGTGCTGCTTTGTGTGAAACACCAAAAGTCCTTGGGCAAAAAAAAACCAAGCAGCTCCTCAAATTTCACTGACTTCATCTAACTGTAAGTGTCTTGAGGCAAGGAAAAATTCTCATTAAGCATGAAATATGCTTTATATTTTTGATGATAAAAGAAGCAAAACMCCCTAGTATTATTAAGGCCCTGAGTTTGCAAATGCTCCTGAGTTTCTTGTAAATTCAGCAGCATCTGTTTAAACAGAAATGTGAGYTTTTGCAGACTCATGGTTCCCATTTGTGAGAAAGAAAGGTATTATTTACCAAAGCACTATGCCATCACCGACTGCTTGGAAGAGGTCRTCTGTTTCTGGGTTCATTGGCACCACGTGCTTGCAGTCAGGGTCCTTCTCAAGGGCTTTGTTAATCCAGTTGACAAAGGCATATTTTTCTTCCTCTGTGGACACAACATCAAATCCCTCAATTTGCTGTTCAGTGCCTCTACTATCWTTTTACTAATAAAGGCAGAACTCCCAGGAGAGCCTCTCTCACCAGTGTGATCAACAAAACCCCACATGGAAGAGGCTCTCAGGAGACAAACAAATGAGCTGAGGGCAGCAGTGGGCTTCAGCTGGTTAATGCTCCTTAACATCCCTTCCCACTCRCTGGGGTGCCTGGGTCATGAGGGCAGGCATATCACAGAGACTGGAAATGAAGTTCATTCATTGAAGGGATTCAATGGTCTGGTGCAGATGCTAAGCTCTGCAAGGAGTAATCTGTGCTTTCACCATAATTTGAATGCATTGTTGCTCCACTCTGTTGTACCACATAATTTCAAATAATTCTGTATTGTACATTAAACCCTCTTCATGTGGAACATCTAGAGAAGCTTGGCCAGGATGGACTCAGACAAAGAGCATTCAGAGGGCAATAGGCAAATGTTGCCTGTAGTCCACCAGGGCTGTAGCATGGCTATCTTGTACCAGCAGCAGCTCAYATGGGCCCCAGGAGTTCAGAGGAGGTGCCTTCTTTGCCCAGGTGGATGGAGTCCTTGGAAGCATCCTCTCTTCTGCTTTCCCTGGAGAGAATCAGCCCCCCACTCTTGCCCCTGGAGAAGACAGCCAAGGGTGGGACCTCCTCCCTGTGAAGCTGCTTTAGAGTGGGCTGTGCCTGGGAGGCAACAGGAGCAAGCAACTTTCATTGGAGAAACAGGCTGGGAGAGGAGCCGTGATGGGGTTGTTCCCTCTATAGGAAAAAATCAGGAACTATCTGGCAGCAAGGAGAGTTTACAGAGTGAGTGCCTGGTAACCTGTACAAGGAAAAGGGTTTTCAGCAGCAGGGACCTGTKCCTTGCCTCACGGGTGAGCAGGGCCAGCCGTGGGCAGTGTTTGTGCTGCTGCAGCCGTGTGTCCCCTGCTGCCAGCAGTGAGGACAGCTGCMCTACCTGAGTAGGAGTGCTGTGTGCCAGCGCTGGACTGCTCCGACGTCCCACCGATAGCACAGATCCCCTCCTTCTTGTTGATCTGCTTTCGGAACGACTTTGCAACATCATCGCTCTTCAGGTCTTGGAAAATCTTTCAAAGCATGAGAGASGAGGATGTTAACATTCTGGGGAATTAAACCAAGCTAAAACAGTGAGCTCTTGGGCCAGGAGACACATTCTCTCTGCTTCACAAATAGGGAAGGGCAGAGGGAGTATTTTCAGGGGTTTTCTGTGTACAGTCTGTGTGTCTGCTGAGGTACAACAGGATTATACACAGCTTTTATGCTTCCAAAGCAGGGAGCAAAGATCAGCTAAGTAACAGAAATGTTACTCTGGAGCAGAGCAGTTTGGATTTGAAGAGCATGTAAAAACCTACTCATCCCAAGGGAAATTCCACTATTTTAGTATTTGGTTTTGACCCAGTTCACACCAGAAAAATAGTGAGTTTTTTTATTTAAAAAATGGCCTGTGACATTTTCAAGTTCAATCTGCTCAAACTTTTTGTCATCATCTAGCCAGAACATCATCTTTTTGAAGTGTATAACTGAAATACTTATTCTTGCTTCACCAACCCTGAAAGATAGAACATCTATGCAATGAGCAGCTGTACTCACATAACTTGTCCCAGTTAATTGCAGGATTTCTGGTTTAGCCACCTTTTGCTTTCAACTATTGCAGGGAGGAGATTCACTGGATTAACGAGGTGCCCATGAGACCCTGTGCTTGTGCCTCTGCTGTGCCCCGGGGATCACCTCGAGTGACTGAAATAAATAACATCTTACTTACTGAAATGAATTCATCGAAACTGATCCTTCCATTCCCCGTGGTTGTCAGACTCTGAATGAGCTCTCTGGCTTTATATCCTGGGAGAGGGAGATTGGCAGCCTTCAACACCTCTGTTAAATCATTGGTATCGATGAAGCCATTCCCACTGATATCTGCAAAGATTAAAGCAAACTTTTACATTCTAGATCAGCCCAATGACATTTTCTGCTCRTAAAGACTGTTTTTATTTTAACCGAGGAAAGGTATATTATATACAAAGATTTGTTGTCTCAAAAACTGKTATTTTCAATTTCTGTGGTGTTCTTCACCTC
The DNA here is from genome assembly GCF_030028575.1 of Malurus melanocephalus. Lineage (NCBI taxonomy): Eukaryota > Metazoa > Chordata > Aves > Passeriformes > Maluridae > Malurus > Malurus melanocephalus. Next base: position 990,514 of record NW_026623463.1, read on the forward strand.
AAGAAAAAAACACAATCACCTTTTAACAAAAAAAAAAACAAAAAACTTACAGTGGTGAATTTATATTTTTAGACATATCAAAGACCTTATCAAAGCTAGGTTTAAATGGATATAACTACCTTTCTAAGGTTTACACACTGACAAACACAGTCTATAGAGGAAGCATCCTGTCTATAGAACAGCTAAAGAAAATGAAGTYGACACAATATACATGTGTATTTATCCATAATTTGTGATTTTGGCCTGTTYTCTGCATTTAATAATATCAGAAGTAATGAACTGGAGCTACATATGATCATCCTCAAAATACAAACTTGTGTATTTCTCTGTGATGGTGCTAACATGAATAGTCCTGCTGAGCTTCCTGCAAGTTCCAGGGTCATATTGATGAGAAGATCATCAATTCAGGTTCATAGTCCTTTATTCTTCACTTAGTGAAAAACTCCACAGATAAAAGAGCAAACTTTGTTTATCACATGGATAGTTTCTGTTAATACACAATGGTTATGACATAGATAAATATATATAGTTACATATGATAATTTCTATTTGGCTTTTACATATCTATGTGTTTCTTTTCCTGTGGGCTCCTTTTCCTCATCCTGCAYGCTGAGGTGATTTCAAAGCAGTGCATGCTGATTTCCTCCATAATAAGTTGCAATGTGAGTCACTCGTTGCATGCTGCAAAAAGGCACTCGGCTCTCAGCATCAGTAGCACGGATTGATACAGATTGCAAACGGCATCCTATCAATTTCTGAAAAATTACTTGGAGAGGGAAATGTCTGGGAGAGGAATGAGAACTTCCTTTCAGTGTTTGGGAGAGCAACCAGGTCTAGTGGAAGGTGTCCCTGCCCATGACAGGGAGGCTGGAACTAGACAATCTTTAAGGTCCMTTTCAAGCCAAACCATGCTAAGATTCTGTGATTTGCCCCATCAGTGCATTGGGAGTGCAGGACACTCACAAAGATCAGATTCTTAAGATTGCCAGCCTAGAGAATTGAGCCAATTTCTTAAGATCACCTACTGTGTACTCAGAAATCAAACAGCCACCACCTGAATCAGCAAGGACAACTGCTTAGTGCATCATTCAGTGAGGCTGATAGATCTGCAAACAGAAGGGAGCTGTGAGAAGCACAAGGACCTTTCCTTAGAATTTGGGTGGGCAGTAAGGGGGTCTGTRTGACTTTAAAGGAGACAAATCAAATGAGATGTTTAAAGGTTTGGAAAGAAAACACAATAGAAATATGGGGCTTGAGAGGTCATGGTAAAGGGATTACATTTTTTTTCCCATTTGCACGTTTGTCTTCCACGCTCTTCCTTCTCATAGGGAATACTGAATTTACATTAAAATAACACCTTTTTGCCTTCTAAATAATTTGTCATTAATAAACAGTGTTCTTGGGGAAACACTTGAGATCATTTCCAATATGGTTTGCTGTACAGCTTTTGAGATTTTTTGGTTAACYCAGCTGGAGCCCCAACATCCCCCTCTGAAAGAGGCCAGTGCTCTGCAGCGAGCTGATGCGGTTTCATCGGGGACGCTGCAGTGACAGGAAAAGCACTTTCTGTGGGTGCTGTGACACAGTAGATCCGTGCTGCAGCAAACTCCATTTTCTCACATCTGGTCAGTCAGAACATGAGAAAGGAGCTTGCCACAGGTTCACACTTGAGCAGGGCCTTTCCTGTTGGCTGCACTCACCAACTTTGCCAAAAGCCTCCCGGAGCTCTGCCATCTCCTCCTCAGAGAAGTGTGCTGTCGACGCCATTTCTTACTTCTCTGAGTGGCAGCTCTGCAAGAAGAAGACAYTTGTTTTCATTTGGTGCTTTTTGGGTTTGTAATTGTGATGAAACAGAGAGGTTTTTGCTCGTGTTTTTGAAGTCCTCGAGCAGCTCACCATAGCTGAAAACCCAGCTCCTCTCTGTATCCTGAAATCAAGTGAARGGGTAAAATTCCATGTAGATGAGACACAATTCCATGTCCATCCTGTTTTGCCAGGTCCTGTTCAAAATTCCTACAGTTTTATTTATACTAATACAACTGGAATTAAATCCTCCCTCTTCTAACTTCTGTTTCTCATGAGAAAGTAGACCAAATTGTGCTGGTTTTTGTTATTCCCCCTTAGAAATACAATTCACCACTCATTTCCTCAGCAGTGCTGGCCCCGGGCGCTTCCCAGGGCTCTCAGCTGGAGCCAGAGCCCCAGGGGACATTTGCATCTCCCTGGGTACCTAATGAGGAAGTGCTCACCCTTATAAGGTGGAGGGATGGAGAGAAGCTCCTTCACAAGGTATTCAACCACCAGATCTGCCTTCCCAAAAGTCAGGATGTGTAGGAAGTTTAAGGATTTTCCTCCCAAGGTGTCTAAGTTAGTTCTTGAGCTTGGTTGGTTTYAGGAATGTGGAGCCAGAAGGAGTTTTCCTGACTTTCCTCGCATCAAAGATATAAAATGGGAGGAAGGATTAGACTTCCACTTTATAGGCACTCTTCTTAATAACAGGAAGGGAAAGTTCACTTCTATCACATCATTAAATACAGTGCCAGATGCACATTACACCCATCTGCTTTTGCATGCACCTATTGTCCCTTGCATCTATTAATGAGGAAACTGTTCAGGAGACAGACTATCTATTATTCTATATTTGTGAGAATGAGTCTAGTGTCCTGTGTCTCTTTAAGTATTAATTAACCAAACAACCATTTAAATAGAATAGAATGGAAACATGAGTTGATCCTGGGAAGTGGTTGCTGTAGCTACAGTGTTCAAATGAGGAAAAAAAAATCAGAAATATTACATTCCCAGACTAAAATCAACACTGCATAATTTTATATATATATATATATATATATATATATATTTTTTTTTTTTTTCTATAGCCCTCTACAAAAACATTGAGTTATGTAGAACCTATCTGGGCTTCAGATTCAATGCCCCCCTGAACTCATGCATTGATTCCTTTTATCTGTGAAAACCACTATGGACATGGCTTTGAAACAGCCCAAAGGCAATCTCATGTGGTTAACTTCTTGTCTGCTGTCCCCCAGCAGTATAATGTATTCTCTTTCTTTCTAATCACTGTGATTTTAGGATGAGAACAGCCCTGAAAAATCTGCTCATTCCCTCCAACCTTCATAAGAACAGAAATGCAGCACAATCCATAATGGCATTGCTCTTGAAGTTGGTTATAACCACCACATTTTCAAGGGTTACATTTAAAAACCCTGATGATCCACCAGCCATGTGGGTTATGTACATTAGGGTAAAATAAGATCCACTGTCTTCTCCCAGTCTGTCCTGGTCTCTTTCCTGCCTCTGATTCCTCATGCCAATCTTTTTCTGGGCAACCAATCGCCTGCTGGGTGTTTTTACAAATTGTATGTTAACTAAAATTCCTGTGAACACAYAAAAATCTTACACTATCAGCCGGAAAATCCACATTCCACTGCAAGATCATTCCTTCTAGTCCAGTCACTTGATCAGGCAATATAATTTGTGACACAACTTTAAATAGCAGAAAGACTGAAGAGGTAAGAAACACCACGGGTTCCTGCTCCTGCCTGTAACATTACTTTTGCAAAGTAGTCTTGAGAAAAAAATTATTGACAGCAGAAAATGGACCCAGCTTGATTGCAGAAGAAGTTATGACCTCTGATATGTAACTCAGTAATCTGTTAAATACTGAGAATCCTATTAGTAGTGCACATGTTTACATATGTGGACGTTTATGCTAATAACACATAATAGGATAAAGGGTTTTGCTGTCATGACCCCTTTTGACATCTTTTTTAGGTCACTATTATCCACTCAGTTGTGATGGTAACACACTTAGCTGAGAAATTAGATGCATCTCTGCACTGAGAATGAGGACTGGGCCTCCATCATCTGAGCTGTCCTCTGGTGACAGAAGAATGGTCACTGCCTGCTCCAKCACACAACTGAGTTCCTTCTGCATTTTCACCCCCATAGCACCTCTTGATTTCTGCCTGTCAGTTCCAGTATTTCACACCACTTGGTGTTGCTGACTAATACCCCACTGTGGTTTCACAACGGTGGGGTTCAGATAGGCACCCCTCTGTCGGCCAGCCCTAAATAATGAAAACCAGAATTTTTTTTTACTAAAGGCTTCAGAGTTATTCCCAATGAAAAATCATTGTCATTTTAAAAATTTGTTGAAGTTGGGAAAACAAAACTATAAGGAAATCAAGTGAGTAAAAGTCCGAGGCTTTAGCAACACACAGCAAAAAGGAGGAAATCCTCTTCCAAAAGGCCAAGTTGCAGTATATAAAATGCTTATTTTGCTTAGATCATTAAATGATAATATTTAGGCACACAGAGGAGTAAAATGCTTCTGGATGGTARTGGGAGAGGTCAAGCCCAATCTTTGCTTCTGATTTAACCAGCCAAGAGCAGAGCCATTTGCTTCTAGGGTTCAATCACTTTGAGCACTTCACCATCCCCAATGCAAACTGAAAATACTTTGGGCATCCCATCAAGAGGGCATCCAACAATCCTGGGTGAAGAATCCCATTACTGGTAACTCACAAGGCACCATAAGTACTGCTCTGCTCCAAACCATTTACAGAATCAGCATGGCCAGGCAGATGCAGAGAAAAAGATGCAGAGGGTGATATCAGAGCAAAGGAGAATATGTGGATGAGAAATGATGATGAGCAATGTGAACAAGTGGAAAGAGCTTCTTTGAAGGGAACATTTGTTGAGGAGCTATCTGAGGGAGGAGAAAAGRGAAAATCAACAGGTGAGAACCAGGCAAGGGCTTTGAGCAAAGCGATGTATGGCCAGAATCAAAGAGAAGAGCTGGGCAGGGAGAGGTTTGGCAAGACACAGGGGRGTTTGATAAGGACTGAATGCAAACAGCTCAGCTGTCAGCACAAATGAGATATTGAAGATCAGGAGCAACTGGGAGGCAGGATCTTGGACTTGGTGTGATGGAAGATCAGTGAAAGGACTGAAGTGTCTTAGGGAGAATGAGGTGAAAGTCAGCACGTGCTTAGATGCTGAAACAGCATGCTGAGGAGGGGAAGACAGATGCCCAGGTTAGAGGAAGAAAGGCAGTGAAACTGYCAACAAGAAATAAATGGAATGTAATAAACATTCAGAAGGAAAATAAGACACTCCCGGAGACAGTCTGAGATTCAGATGGCTTCAGGACATCCGGATTACAACATTGCCTGGAAGTTACACTTGCTTCTTATTTGCCAAGCAGCATAAACCCCCTATTGCAAAAGCAAAACATAAAGTTGTGCAAATACACTCTTTCCTTACCAGAAGACTGCTGAGTTACAGGTTACTGAAAAAAAAAAAAAARGGGGAAAGGGTCTCACCTAAGCTGCTGAGAATCAAAGCAAATTGATATCAAAAGAGCCTCTAACAAAGCACTCCCATCCCTGCTATCATTTCCAAACCAGTATGCTRAGGTGCCCTAAAGCTGTGCCCTAAAGCCTCCTTTTATGTGACCTTATCCTCAGAAGAACCTATGATCACACTGATGTTTTAAGAGTTCTAAKAACAAACTATTTTTAGACTGGAATATAAAGGAAGACCTAAAATAATCTTAAACCTGAACATTACTGCTAAATTGAAGCACAGTGATATTGATGCTCTTCCATTTCTTTTCRATTTTGAAGCCATAGTCTGAGGAGCTGCCTGGCTATGCACTGCTTGGCAAAGTGCACACCCACCATACAATATAAATTATAAATTGCAAAGCCATTAAATCCTCAAGGCTTCCAAGASTGGTATTAAATGGTTACCTTGTTTCACACTTTTCTCCACTGCTGKGGTGTTTAAGCTTTGTTGCAAGCAGGGCAATGAAAACCCTGAAGATGTGAAATGGCACTTTATAGCCAGACATAAAGTTGTACCTTTCCCCCCMAAAAAAACCAAATTTCATGGGACAACATTGCATTTCAAAAACAAACTGAGTCAGGACCAGCTTAACTGTGAATTTGGTGTCAAGTCAAAGGAACTACTAATATTTACTCACTTTCTGCCATCCGGGCGTTTCTTTGTTAATGCCCTAATACTTTACTAATTGTGTGATAACTTGCCTAGCTGCTAGAGAGATAGCTGCTTAGCTGCACATGTTCCCTGTCATATATAAATTCCCTGCTATCTTCTTTTCAAACTTGTTTGATTTTTCTGAAARTGATGAAACAAGAGGCACCAGCTGTTGCCCTCCCCCAAGGCACAGCCTGCCCTGGATCATGCCATCAGCCAGCAGGATCAAGAGAAGAGGCCTCAGAATTGCAYAGAAACTCTTGTGATAGATCTGAAGCACCTTGAAGGCCATGTATAATCTTTGTCCCATATTTATTGCACTTTCGCATTCTTGCCTATTTCTGCTCACTCATCAGAGTATCCCTGATAGGATACTCCTCCCTAGAAATATTTCCCACTACATTTCTCTTAAAAAGTACTGTACATAAATCCATATATCCATACACATTTCTGTTCAAATTATTTGTCTTGATTTACTCCAGTGTGGAAGGAGAAGACAACAGAAGATGATTTCTGAGCTGGCTTCTGATACTTTCCTTCTGGAGACAAGTTTTTGCCATTTTTATTCTCACTMAAGGGTGAGAAAAAGAGAAATTATTTGGTAGATCTCATGTTGAAAGAAGAATCAATGTTACAACCACAGCAGTGTGGCCTAGAAGTTCCTCAATTTGACAGTTTTCATCTGGTGGTCGTCAGCAAAAATCTTCAGCTAAAATGTAGCAGGCAAAACYATTTTGTTGACAGTCAGACAAACATATCCTTTTGAATAATCCAGAATAGTTTATCTCTRAATTAAACTCCACAGTCTCAGCAGACTCACCACTATCATGCTTCTCTCTCATTTATCTATTATTATCTGTTGTTTCTCTTACAGTTCTGCTCAAAATAATAATAAAGTACTTGTATCCCCACACTAGTAGGGTGATCCATACTGCACTCACAGCAAAATAGGATAGTAGCTTTAATGCTAAATTAAAGTGAGCTGCCAGTGATTATTTGTAGTGGTAGCTCTGGGGTACCCACCCTCCTTAGACAAATAAACAATCCCAAGTCCTTTATTCTTTGGTGTCAGAGCTTCCAGGCAGATTGAATGGACTTTTTTKGGGGGGACAGCTTCTTTTCTGCTGATGATATTAAGATAAAAACTAGAGTCCATGTATCTCTTTGTGCTAGTGAGTTACTCAGACAGCTGCTCACCATGGCTGACATCAGCAAACACAAACAGGTTTGGAGCYGCATGTCAATGAGACTCATTTCATACACAACTTTAAAAGAAGTTAAGAAACACAAACTGCAACATTTTCAAACAGAGGAGGCGGCTCCTTAAAAAAAAGTTAATTTTCATGTTGTGCATGTAGGGATGGATATAACACTTTCCCTACTGGAATAACTATAGTGAAATAAGAGTATTTTTATAATTTTCTCAAAGATGCTGAGCTAAATTTTAAATCCTAAAGTAGACACAAACATACTCGGCTCTATGAGCAATGTGAAACTTGGATCAAAGTACCTTCAGTTTGGGTGGGATCTTGCTGTTTAAATCAGCATTCAAACATCGAGAGGAGTAGTTCTGAAGTCATGGCAAATAGTTCCTCCCTGATACGTCATAAGATTTATGATTTAGCCTCCAATAAATGACAATCTTTGTCTCAAAGGCTTTTTAAAAGACTGGTGTCTGCAACAGCAAATCTCAYCATGTATGCAGACACTGGGAATATTATGGTGTTGCACTTCACCTATTTTTTTTCTTTTACAATTTGAAAAAAGAGATACAGAGAAAAGGCATTTGTCACTGTTCAGAGAGCAACACGGTGATGCCCAGGAGTCATTTTCTTAATGTTCCATTTTATAATGTGATACTTGAGTCCTAAATCAAATACTGGTCAACRGGGCCTAAGAAGGGAAAATCCACAGGGTCTGGAAAAAGATGGAAATCTCTTTCCAATATCCCACTCAGTAGCAGGAAGGGCTAATCCTTCAAGGAAATTAAGACACTGAAAAAGCATAGCTCTGAACCTATAAATACTCTCCTTGTGTGTCTTTTATCTGTCAAATACATCCTACTAGGGAGACAGCACATATGTGCATATTATTTTTCAATCTGAGTCTGTAGAATTTTTCTTTAAAAAAAAAAATTGATCCAGTACACTACATTTCTTGTTGGGTCATTTATCTTTCCCATCTCTTTATCAACACAGGCTAGCTAGCTTTAAAGTGGAAAGATTTTTCCATAGAGTAAGAAACATTTTGATTCCCAGAAGCCATCCAGTGATTTTTACTGATTTTTTTTTAACTAAAGCTGGTTTACAAACCAAGCCAATTTGACAAAGAGCTTCAATCATTCCACAGATGTCCCATTTGGCACAGAAAGCCCTGTCCCACCTAGTTCCATTTTCACTAAGAAGGTGGRGGGAGAGAACATCTGCAGGAGCTGCTTTGGATATGAATATGAGAAGCTATCCCAGCTCTGCCCCATCACAACTCAGGCAGCAGATGGACATGAAACCCTGGACAGATAAAATCTTCTCTTCCTATTCCTGTGTACTGCAGTCTGGCAGAGAGGTCAGGTCACAAAGCACTGACTCAGCCCAAATGTCCTGGGGAAGGCTGGTAACTGATGCAAGAAAAGGAGAAGATGGCCTGTGCTTCCAGATTGTTGTCCAGAAAACAGTTCCTCTGTGCATGGAAAATATTGAAAACACATTCCAGCTATAAAAAGGAGGGGTTTAGATACAAACACACATTTGCATTTGACTGGTTCCACAAGGATTTACAGCTCTGCTGCTGTCGCTCCCTTGCCAGGAGTTGAATTCTGCCCTCAGTTTTGCAGGGCACCTCAGTGATTTCAGCAGTGACCCCGCCCTTCCACCCACAAAAGGAGATCATAAAGCAGAGAGCACAMCTGAACACAGTGCTCCTTGCCCGCTGTGCTGCTGCTTGGATCCCCATCCTGAAATGGTGCTGTGCTGGGAGCTGCAGTGTGCCGTGGGGAAGCCAAGCAGGACGTGGAGAGCAGAAGGCACAGTCCYCCTGCTCCCCTTTCATCTGAAGAATGATTTGGTTTTATGGAATGGTCCCCAAGCCCTGTCACTGGGCGTCCCTCTCATGCCTGTCAAATGMCACTCTCCTGCCTGTGGGCACAGCCTCCACATCCAGGACCCACTTGTTTCACCAAGGGGCAAGAATTWATTTCCCCTCTCGCAGCTTTCTCCTTAGATAACTGCAAAAATGCACAGAGCATCCAACAGAACCTCCTGTACTCCAACCTGCAGCACCTAAATAATGTTTCAGATTTTTTTCCTGAATATCTTTCATTTTGATAAATATTTTACGGTTTGTATCAGCATTTCACTGGASTCTGCTGTTTTGCATGACAGGGCTAAGAGTATGAAAATCAGCTACATTTCTGAATGCACTGTACTCCCCTGAGCTCCCCCRTCTCCTTCCTTCCCCTTCACTCAATCTCCTCCTAAAGTCCTTTCATGCTTTATGAAAAACATATTGTGGTGACTTTTACAGTGGGTTCTCTATCAAGATAACTCTGCTCCAAGCTACACAGCTATGTTTTAAGCTGCTCACGACTGAAATCAGGAGGAAATGGGGTCAAAAAATTTGATAGCAAAATACAAGACAATGGAGCGTGTGTCAGGTTCCGTGAGCAAGGGGAGAGAAGCAACTCCACTAGATTTGTTTAAGTACAAACATTTTATAACCACAATAATATTCAATCCAAGCAGTCAGTTTCAGCTGAGGAAGCAGATTCAAACCCAGTCATAAAACACATCCCTTTTTGGACCTTTAGAGCAAACCCTGTCTCCAGTTTCTGAGCTAAGTCTGGATGTCAGGATTGAAGCAGAAACCCCCGCTCCTGTTCCCAGCAAGCAGGCAGGTACTTCCCAGCCCCTCCTGGCTCTAGCATCGCTTCTCAATGGAGTTTCCCACCACAGAGGGGGTTTCCACATCTCCACTCTACTCATGGAAGCTTCCCCAGCTSGGGAGGCCACACTGCTCCTGTGGGACAGGCAGGAGGGGAGGAAGGTGAAACACACTGGAGTTTCTCTGCAGGAGGGGTTTCAGGGTGTGATCTGCTTTTAGCAGGATGATCAAACAGGCACTGGCTGAGCAGCCAGCTGCATTTGCTAGAGATCATCTTCACTTGATACCTGCAGCTGTAAGAGTCAGTCAGCCAACCTGGCCTGTGGCTTTGGTTATCACACAAAGACCTGAGGTTCCACTGGGTCAGTGCTCAAACCAAATCCATGCGCCAAGGAAATCACTGTATGACAAAACCAACAAGGCCACTGCTCTTACAAGACAAGACAATTAAACCTGGAGACTCCTGTTTGCAATAMCACCACCTAAAATACCTGTAGACATTTGCAAGCCATAATTCATCTACAGCATGAGCTGAAATCCAAAAGAAGACAAGACAAGCCTGACCAGATTCATCAGTCAAGATCTTAAAAGGTAAATATAATGTTAGGACCACCCCATATCACTATCTTTAAAGCACAAGTCCCTACTGCAATCAGGCTCTATCATGAATCAGTTTGATTTATCCACTGGAAAGTAAAATTACATTTCTAAAATGCATTCTAAAAGCCTGATATAAATGTCCTAACAGCCAATAGATTACATCGTAAGCACTATGAGCCAAAACACATTATCTTTATGAATCAGTGTTTTTCATCACTGGAATTAAAATTACCTACTTACACAGATCCAGTCTGCAATCTAAATAATGGCTTCTTACTTAATCATGTCCTTYCAAGCCATTGCCAACTCCAAGACTAGCATTTTACTCAGCCAAAAACCACTCTGCCCAATTAAATCCATCAAACACTCTCCTGAAGGTCAGTAGGAATGCCATGTACAAGACTACTGGAAAATKCTTCACACTAATGCAGAACTTGCTCTGCTTTTTCATGGCGACCACAATTTCCTGTGCAGTTCAACTGCTGGTACACTCAGTGAGAGCAGCTCACCAAAAAACCACCAGATGCTGTGATCTTACCTCCCGGGCTCAAGCAGTGGGTCCAAACTGTCAGAGCAACGGGCAGCTCAACAGCTCCAAATACAACAGGAAGGGCAGAACTTCTTAAACAAACCCAACTTCTTGTAGGGTGGAGGAACTGCAAAGCAGCTGTGACTGCGTGACAAGGAAACTCTTCCTTTTTTGCAGTGCAACTGGGCAAGGCCAAAGTGAGCCCACASTGAGGGGGAAGTGAGCAGTGACAAACATCACAGTGTGATAGATCTTTGTCTTATAAGGCAATGTAGCAGTTTCTGCTCTACCTCTTGACCTACTCCTCCAATAGGGCCACTGCTTTGCACCACTTCCTTGTGCTCTCGCTCTCACTCACGGAGCGCACGCACGCTAAAAACGCCTCTGCTCTTCCCTGCTAAGGGCAGCCATGCTCGAGGCATGGAACAGCGAGGTCTGCTGTGCCACCTCGCCCACCAGGCAGGTCTGGCTGCCAAGSCAGGCTGGGGCAGTGTCACCAGGCATGGAAACTCCCCATGGAAACCYCGTGCAACCTCTGCCAACATCTGACTGCCCTCCCTGTGACAACAATCTCCATGAGAGTGGTTGGAAATTCCTTTGATGCAACTTGTGACCTTTTCATTCTCAGTGTGCACCACTGACAAAAGGCTGGCTCCATTTTCACTAAAAGCTCGATTAGGTTGGTGTAGATACCAAGATCCCTCACAGCCTTCTCTCCTGAACTAGTTGAGCTCTGTCTCCCTGTTCTTTGATCTCTTGTTCTCCATCCCAGGACCATCCTGGTGTTTCCCTACCATTTTTCCAAGCCTTTATTAAACAGGGGAGCCTGAAAAAGGACACAGCACTCCTCACACCTYACAACTGACACATTTCAAGGACATGTTTCCCAGTACACTGAGAGTCACATGTAAAAGAGCTTGGATGCAAATATAAACCATCTTTCAAACCCTGCAYTGCAGAAGCCTTAACAGATCTGGAAACACAGCATCAAGGAGAGAAAGTTATTCATCAGTCCCATAGGGATTTTAAGAAATGTCCTGTCTTAACAGCAATATTCTCACCATTTTCCACAGGCTGAAGAATCAACCTTTAGCTTTTCCAAAAACTTCTGTTCTGACTTCTACCTCTGAAAACAGGCAGCTGAAAAACATTACCAAACCGTATGGCTTTAATGAAAAAGCTGTCATTCACAATGCACCAGACCAGCTGAACCATCAGCTACATACTAATGCAAAGAGGTTCAGGGAAGCCTTCTCATTAACAAATCTCCATAATTAAGATCCATCCTGGAAGCACACGTACATTTGCTCTRTTTGGAAATATGTTGAAACGTGTTCCAGGCATTTTTGATTACTTACCTCTATTTAAAGAAATACTTCCTCTATGGTATTTGATTATTTGACAGGCTGGGCCACAGCTCTTCTTCTTTGTATTCAGGGATATTTTATACCAGCCTGATGGTTTGCCCCAGCTTTTTTCTTACAGACCTTTTCCAAATCCTTAATTAATTTGATGGTCTCCATGAGATCCAATTAAATGCAACAACATCTTTTCTGAGGTAAGGAAGAGGACACCAAAAGAATGTGTGCTCTAAATCCAGCATCTTTCTTGCACAGGAAAGCTAAGAGTGGATGTTTCCTTGTCAGATATGTTTGCTTAACTCTTAGCACCCTCTCTCTCCTTGTTACAGCTTATGCAGGAGGTACAGGAGCGACTCAGATCTTCCAGCCTATCACATAGTATTCTACACTCATCTGACCTAGACTGAGCTCAGTGCTCTGTCCTCAGCACTGATTCACACCAGCACATTCTACAGGTACCAGCTGTGTTAAAGTGTTCAAACAAGTTTGGAGGTACAAGGACAGCAAGGATGAAATTTAAAGTATGATGGATTTATGAGGCAGACATAAAAGATATATTTGCCATGTGGATCATTAATTTCTTTTTCTGCCTTATTCAAAGACCTGCTGGAGTGTCACCATGCATACCTAACAATGCTGTCTCACCCAATATTATTAAACTTAGGTAGTCTTTAGACACAACCCCAGCTGAAGCCCTGCAATGATGCCCTATTTAAACCCTGCACTGTGCATTCTTGAAGCATCACACAAATAACAATTTTATGGGGCAGCATCGAAATACATTTAAGTGCAATAAGTTAACTCCCACCTGTACCTGGTTTTAAATCGTACCTCTGTGGTGGTTGTCTGTGGTATTGCTGACAATGTACAATTCTAGGAAAATGATCTCTCTAAAGTGATTTCTGCAGGATGTCACTGTGGCAGTGGTTTCCTGGAAGGGCTCTGAATTGTAACTCTTCAATATAAATAGCTTGCATTTTGCCACAAAATATGCTCATGGCTTGGAACAGGCCAGCTTTGTCAGGACAGGCGGCACAGTGGCATCGAGTTAAATGTCCATTACTGCGCTGCCTCAGTAAAACAATACACTTGACCCACAGCTTCAGTCTTAGGGTCAAAATACCAATGCAGCTCCTTTGAGGTTTACGTGCATGAAGGGTAAAAGAGTTAAARGAGACGTGGTCCTCCAATTACAGGAAAAGACATTGGGAAATATCTGAGATGACTGTCTACAAACTAAGTTCCAATCACTCACAGAGGGAGGACTGTAATGATAAACAGACCATGCCCCTGAGACACAGCAGAAGAGGTAAAAACCAATTTTTTTCCCCCGTTGTCACTACCAAAACACTTTGAAAATCTTACCCCTTATTGTCCCTGTGCCTGAAGGACCTTTCTTCCTGTGTACCTTTTGCAGTGCTGACACTCTGATCCTGCTGCCTGTGAGATGCAATCACACTCCATGGCACATCAGCCAGACTGTGTCACCACAAGCTTCAAACCCTTCCACAACTTCTCCTCTCCTCTGGCCCTGAATCAGCCCACAGCTCTGATAGAGCACTTTCACTTCCACCTCCTCACCTGCCAGCAGCAGGCTCTCACCTTCCTCCCCTTCACCCCTGGGTGCCTTGAGAAGGGCAGAAACTGCCTGTGTTCTCTTGCCATGAGGCTTGGCTATTTCTTAGCAAGGTAAATGACAACCCAAAAAGCCTGCAGGCACCAGCAATCTCACTTCCACCAAGGAATGGGAATTATGTTTGAAGGATCTGGGGCATCTRCCTAAGAAGAGGTGCAGCAGCTTCATGTGACTTGGCAGCCCCACGTCCTGGCAGCCAGGAGGGCGTGTGCAGGGATCCCCARTTGAGGAGGGAGATGGAGTCTGCTTTAGGTGACGAGTTTCCTTATGGGAACTAGGAAAGYGTATCCCTGTTGTGGTCTTTCCTGGCACACCCACCTCTTGGCTCTCACATTYTTCAGTGCCCACTGCAATCTCCCAAGACCTTTGCCTTCCTGCAGGCTGCTTCTGCTTCAGCGAATCAGTTTCTCCAAAAATCATTACTTTGCAAAATCACACTCATAYAATGTCACATCTTCCTTGCCACAGCTGATACAGTCACAGGTGGTAGAAATGCCCTCCATCCAAGAACATTCACAGGATGGGRATAGTGTGGTAGGGAGCAGAGCAGAAACTGCAGCACATATATTCCAAGTGGAAAGAAAGCTTCTTGTGGATGCAAAGTGCCTTTGATTTAATGACAGCACAATTTYAAATGAACCCTTTGATGGGAACTTCCTGGTCCACGAAAAATTAGGGCAAATCAACATAATAGAAATTATTTTCAAATTATCTCCTTTGAACAAATAATATCTTACTCATTTATAAATACAGAGAAAATTATCTAATTCCCACTACAATTTGATGCTATCTGAATTGCACCTTTATTTTGTGTGACACTGTCCTTTTTCCTGTTAAAGTCAGTGACRCTTCCTGTAACCACGAGTGATTTAGGCACTGAAATGCCTCTGAATATGGATCCTGAGAACTTCAATGCTGYTGAAAGGTAAATGAGTCTTTGTGAAGCAGGAGTCATTACTCTGATGGCATGTGCTCAGGTGCAAGTTGGTAATTTGAACCCACAGCCAGGTCTATGTTAGCAAWGTACCCTGGAATGCCACCTGTGATCTCTGCAGGAGAGAGAATTCTACAGGCTAGGGGCTTTGCACAGTGCATGTGAAACTCAGACCTTTTACAATGTGTTCTTCCTGCATTATATATGCCAGGAAAAGCCTTGAGAACACAAAACAATGCTGGGTGATCCCATTGAATTTATCACAACACAAATCCTGGGGTCTGCTGTGGGTGGAATCGTGGTATCATGAAACATCTCTTGGTGCAACAAGAGCATCTCACTCTTTGTCTAAATCTGTTCAAGCAGGAAGGAGAGGAGCAGACCTACCCCTGCCAGAGCTGTCCCTCCCTCCCTGAGAAACCTGGTTTGTGACCCCATTCAACCCCCTCAGGGCTGGAGAGCAGGAGAGGCAGGCAGGGTGGAGGTGATGGCCCCACTCACACAGGTGAGACACAGCACACACGGCAGCCTCGGGGGCCCAGCAGCAGCAGGACATTTGCACGTGGCCAGGGAGGGACACCCAGGATGGCACATTGCCAAGGCTGGAGATAGAGGGATGCAGGAAGAAGTTCTGTCATAGTGAAAAGCAGGATTTTTGTATGGTAATTCCCAGAAACAGCAGCACTCCAAACCTCACCCTTCTGCTGGATTTGGGCRCAGGAACAACCAGAGGATAATGCCTGTTAAAGCCAGGCTGGGAGACTGGTTTATGATTTCATGTGCTTGTTCAGTTTTCAGTTTCGAAACCCTAAACATGTCTTAGAATCTTCTAAGGAAATCTTAATTTCTGTTTCAACCAGTCTTATTCATGAATCAAGATAAGCCACAAAGCTCAAATGAGCCATGAGTAGACTGTTTACAYGAAGCAAAGCAAAAGACCACTTCTAACTAGGGGATACAACCTGCAACCAGCCCAGAAAGATTTACATTCCCCAAAACCCTCGACAGAACAACGCCCGGTGGCAGGGAACGGGACAGCGCAACAATTGATTGCTGATCTTGGAGCAATTTGTTCCCTCAGCAGAAGTAGCCAAATATCCCTGTGAAACAAAAAGCACACAGCTCTGAGGCCACAGATGAGCTCTGAGCTGTCAGACTCGTTACCAAAATCCCCAAGTCATTTGTTCCAGAGAGATTTCCTGCACTGAAGTGACTGAGCGGGTCTGAAAGTTTCCTTTACGGCTCAATCTCAGGCCCTCGCAGAGAGCCCAGCYTTACTTAAAAGTCAAAAGGCACAAGATTAATTTCCTGCAAGCAGTCTGAACTTTGAAGRAAAGGCATTTAAGCAAGTGAAAAATGAAATAGCAGAGAAAAAAYACCCTGTAAAATAAAAGCAATGATAAATAAATAACAGGAAAGTGTACACCCCGCTTCAAATTTAATAGGCTACACCCAGCCATGAATTATTGATCAAAACCATCCATTTGCTGCAGTGAGGAGTACTAGTGAAATATTAATAACAGTGCATGAGCTAATCTYAGGTCTGACTTGGTGAGAGAGTGACAAGAAGAGGTTGGAGAAGCCTGGCCACTGTTCCCCCCAGGTCTGGGTGCAGTGGGAGAAGGGCACACCTCCAAGGCTCTCCCAGCAAARAGTGCAAGTCCCACATTTCCAGCAGAGACTGGCAGTGACTCCCCCAGCTGATAAAACTCTTTCCAGATGGATATGGGTCTAGAATTGTCATTTTGGGAAGTGGTTGCAACAATGCTGGCTATCCTGTTTAGGGAGTCCTGTGAAAGAAAACCAGAATCTTGGTTAGACCCTGACTCAGCCCAATGTGTTTTCCAGTTTTCCTGATTTTCTTTCAGAAAATAGTTTGTCTTTGTGATGGGATGAAAAACATGAAAATGTGACTTTGGTGGGTCAGCTAGACAGAGGGTTATAGGAGTAGAAGGCGTGGAGAAACAGACAGAAAAGAAAATTTATTTTTAATTATACTTCTTCTGCCAGTTATTTTTGCAAAAATGTGAGGAATCAAAACAATGATTTTTGAGAATCTGGATCTGGCAGAAGCTGACTCATGGTTAACCAATCTCCTCATGTACTTTCATCCTCGATCTCATTCAATTTTCAGTGAGTGAACCATAGTTGGCTTTGACACAGTAGCAGAAGGGGCTTCCCCTGCCCAGGACGTRGGTGCAGAGCTCTGCAGTGTCCCCGGGGTGGCTGTCACTGCCAAGACAAAGCTGCTCTGCTGCAAGATCAGCCACTGCCAGCCCACTGCCAGAATTTCAAGTACCTGTCCTCTGCTGCAAACCATGGTAGGAAAAAAACCCTATGATTATAAATTACAYTGCTCTCCTGAACAACAGGCAGCTTTTTGCCAAGAAAAGAATAATTCAATTTCCTTTGGATCCAGACAAAAATTTGCACACAAATACCTGCAGGACTGTAATGTGCACATGGGCTCATTTGCATCAGTGTCTTCTTGAGCACTCTATCATTAAGTTCTAAATTCATGGGTTTTTAAATGTTAGAAATCTTATATCCTAGGCTGTCTGCTCTTCTTTTAGCTTTTCTTCTACTTCTCAGATTTTTAAAAAGGTATATTCTTGTATCTTTTCCTTTTTCTTTGGCATGTTTCCCTTAATTATCCTTTTTTTTCCTTTGCACATTTTCTCTCTTTTTCCCCTTTTCCATCTTTTCTATCACCTCTTGTCATTTCCTCTCTCCTACCCCAGCAGTTTCTGCTTGCTTGCTCTCAAGCATTGAAAACAACATTCCTCTTAATATTTGTAAGAGTGTTCAGATCAGAATCTCCACCTCYTTTTTGCAGCCTCCTGAGGCCAAAGTTTTGCTCTGAAACTGCTGCTCAGAAGTCCYTACAAGCAGTTATTAGTTCCCTGTCAAGAGGGGAAATTTTGCAAGAAGGAACTTGCTGGATTTCTACAGCACATCTGAAAAATAGTATTTCTCCCTACACCACAGAACTGAAGGGTTTTGTTTCCAGCCCTGCCACGGCTGTGTTTGCAGAGCCAGTCCTGCTTCTGCACCTCTCACCCTCCTGCAGGTGAAGGGTGAAAGCAGCACTRGGYTGTCTGTGCCCTGTGCCTTTCACTYAGAAGGAACATGTCCTRCATCGACTRAAGCTGCAGGAAGACAAAAGAAGATTGTGTGGATTTTCTCTGGTGGAGGCACCATGTGGAAATGAAACACAGGAGGGAWCTCTTTGTGACTGTATGAAAGGAGGTGGAGCCAGGCTGGGGTCAATCTCTTCTCCCAAGTGACAAGTGACAGGACAAGAGTAAGTGGCCTCAGGTTGTGCTGGGAGAGGTTAATATTGATTGTTAAGAAAAGTTTCTACCATCAAAGAGTGGAAGGGGTTGACTCATCCCTGAAGGTATTTAAGAGATGKGTAGATGTGGCACTCAGGGACATGGTTTAGTGGTGAACTTGACAGTGCTGGGTTCACTGTTAGACTTAATATTACCTTAAGAGTCTTTTCCAATCCAAATGATTCCATGATGCTATTATTCTGTTATTCTATTATTCTATTATTCTGTGATCCGAGGTCAAGTTTTTTACAAAGGTCCTGAATCCAACACACTTTTACCTCTCCTTCAAAAAAAAATCTCTATTTCTGGAAAGGGAATGGGAACAAATCTAGTCCCAGTAACGTTTTTACATAGTGATTAACTAAACTTCTGAGTCAGAGTCATATAAATAAAAATATAAGAGCAAAAAGCTTTGGAGGGAGGAAATCTTGCCCCCTCTAGCAATCACAAACACTGATTACAGCTGGCACCACAAAGGCCCAGTTATGATTCCTTCATATTTTCAGTATCAGTGTTGCTTATCTCAAGTAGGCAAAAATAAGCTTTTCCTTGATTTTTTTGTTTGTTTTTTTTGTTGGNAAATTCAGCATGCTGGTCAAACACCTCCCTCTCCAACTGGTTGGCACGGATATTTCTTGGAAGATCTTCTGAGGCAAGGCCAGAAGAGATGTGAATACACCCTGCAAGGCAACTGAGGGGCATTCACCCAAAGTATGTTCCTATTCTCAAAGTTTCTCTCCACAGAGCACTAGCCTGGCTTTGACAGTGAGGGTGGCCAAGACACACCTGAGCAAAAGTGTGAGGCAGCCTGAACAAGTTTTAGCAAACAAGATATTTAACACCTGAGTAAAAATATAGCCATGAAGACCCTTGATACTGACATAGTAGCTAAGTTAGAAAACCTACAGAAGACACATATTTTAAAAGAGAAAAACAGACTTTAATTTTGGTCACTGCCAAAAGTGGAAGATTTATGAGGAGCACAGAGAGATGGAAGATCCACCACTCGAAATCAAGTGCCATGGGGAGGTGTGAGACTTGTCAGAAGTGTCAGGTTGCATGGGTKTGATCACAGCAATGCTGCTTGGGTTGCTCCCTGTGGGAATCACCCAGGAGCTGCCCGCCCCACAGGGAACAGGCAGAGCACATCCTCACACAAGCAGAGGAGTTCCTTGTTTCACATCCTCACACAGCTGCTCTGTGCTGCTGTGGTCAATAAACACTGGAAGCTGATGAGGCAGAGACATCAGGTGTGTTTTCACATGTCAGAAGACTCAAAAGAGCCCCTAAGTGGCTGTTCTTGAAAAGGAGAACAAGACAGCAGCTGAAGTGTTATCCGAAAGACAAACTTGAAACAAATATGAATTGCTCTTTTGACAAAGTGCTCAAGAGGCACAGGGGAAACAGAAATGTTAAACAATCCAGTAGCAAACAAAAATTCCGCAACTGTGTTGATATTATGGGGAGAGGGGGGTGGTGGTGTCAGGAATTTAGAAATCAAGGCCTTCCTGGAGGAAAGCCCTGTGCTATCCAAGTGGGACACATAGTGGTCCTTTGCCCTCTTCACTGTCACAAATCACGGAAAAAAACCAAATTATTCCAGAGAACTGCTCGAAAATCCCCTGCATAARCAGCACAAGGAGCAAGTGTTTGGCCCTATTCCTCTCTGCATCACACTAAATAAATTCACAGACCCCATCATCTTTGCAGGTCACCCTCAAACCAACAGTGAGATCCATTTTCCCAGGCACTCACTGACCTGTAGGGAGCAGTGCACACAACCCATCCCCTAAACCAAAATCCCAAAGGGGGCACATATGGCTTTGCTGCCCAGTTTCCATCYCTCAGTGTACAGCTGAATCACTGAGTGAGCAGCATGGCTTTGGAGATGACCTCAGGCAGATCTGTTTAGCCCCTTCCTGGRTTTTCATCAGTGTCTCATGCAATGAATGGCAAACCCCATCAATTCAGAGCTCAGCTGTTCCCAAACAGCAGGGTCACARACCCTTGGACACACCGACAAGGAAGGAAATCTCTGCAGATGATACCACTGGCCAACTTACGCCATAACCTGTAACTGGACAGCTGGCCTCTATGGACAACTGAGGCATGAGCAGCAGCCCCACCGGCCRTGCCACTGGCCAGGCAGCTGCAGCTGTGCCAAGGACAGGACATGGGACAGCCCCAGTGCCATTGGGTTGGCCRTGTTCCCGCTGAGGCCCCTGACAAGCATTTCCACAGGCAATGTGTACAGACTGGCAAAGGAGTCCATCCCAAAACCCGGACCAGGAACAAGCAGCCACATTGCTGCTCAAGGATGAAAATGGTTCAGCTACTGTGAAGTGCTGGCGATTTGCCCTGGCACCTCAACCCTAAAGGAATGTGTCATACAGCTGAGACTTTTTTTCCAGAATGCTCCTGGGTGCTCAGCTTTCTTTCCTTCACATCTTTGCATCTTCTTTTTTCTTAGGGCCGATTTCTGCAAAAACTTCTGGAGCCTGCAGGCACTGTGGTTCCAGGAACTGAAGAAAGATAGTGGAGAAGAAAGGTAAATTTTCCAAAGTCATGCACCCTGCCAGATGACAGAGAGAGGGAGGTGAGAGAAACCAAACATAAAAGACAGACAGAAGAATGGTTTGCTCAACCACCATCACCCAGAGAGCTGCAAAATGTGGGGGAAAAGAAGGAGTATCCTTAGTTTTTATTTCAATACCCTTTGCTAGCCAGGACTAAAGGTCAGGCACACAGGAGAGGTGAAATGAGATAAAAGATGAGCACAAATCATCAAATAGCTTAAGGGAAAGAGGGTTCAGTGTCAAGAGTGTCAGGAGCAGTCTGCCTGCTAGTTAAACTTGCTTTTGCTTGTTTAATGCTCTTTCAGGCATTTCTGTGTCTTTGGGCACCTGGTGAGTTATGAGCTTCACGTGAGTAGCAATGAGTTTCTGACAGGACAGTAACTCTAAATCATTTTCTAAGTGTTACTCTGGAAAGTATTTAACGTTTAGGTTTAACTAAATGGGTTCTTCAGCTCTTCACAGCATTACATACTACATACTACTACTGAGTAGCTGTGCAATGAAATATCCATTTTAGCTGTCAGAAGCACTGGACAGAAGCACTGCACTATAGCAGAGCCAGGCAAAGTTCTCACACTGAAGAAAATCCCACCAATTTGCCTGGTTCGCCTCTCTCCTATGCACGTGAGCTGCTCCTGCAGCTGCAACAGGACRAGGAGGAAAAACTGGGGTCTTGCTCTGATGGCTTGCAACAATCCCCCACAAACCCATCTCTTCCTAACTCCTTTCTCAGGGAAGCAAGCCCCACCAAGCTCCTGTGCATCACACTGRCACTGCCATGCATCCCCAACTGCACAGAGCACATTGCAAACCCCATTTAAACAAGCGTGTTTCCAGCTGCCTTTGAAAGGACTAGGTTTAGGTTTTGTTTACATTTCCACAGCAGTCTCAGCTTTATGTTGCAACCTGTTTCCCCCATTGCTGAAGAGCTGTTGCCTGCAATTGTAAAATGCGTGCACTCCCATGTTCCAGCGGGATTTCAGCACTGGGAGCTTTCTCTGCTCAAAGCCCAGAGATACCCTTGCCAAGTCAATGTCTGCCACAGCACTGTGAGGACAGCAGGCATGTGAGCCACAATGCTACAGCCACTCTGTGCCCAAAGAAATGTTCCRTCAGTGAGTGCAAGAGATGTGGACTCATAAAGGAGAAACAAATTACAAWACCTTTACTGAGATCCCATGCACCAGCTGCTCTGTAGCCTTGCATCAAAACTTCACAGCCTCCCTTCCCAGCACACAGGGACCAAAATTCTCAAATCCCAGGTTCTACCAAAGCATGTGTTTTCAGCAAGCATCCCTACCTGCCCTTGAAGGATAAGTCAGCATTTAAGCAAAGGCTGTGTSCCTCTGGTTTGCATCAACAGAAGCATCAACAGAGGCTGTGCTCTCTCTGTTCTGCWCTGAGACCCAACAGAAGTGCTGCTTCAGCTCTGGAGCTGGAACCCCARTGTTAGGACATGAACCTGCAGGAACAAATCCAGAGGAGGGCCATGAAGAAGACCAGAGGGCTGGAGTATACCTCTCCTATGAAGACAGGCAGAAAGAATTGTTCAGCCTGGAGAAGGCTCCAGGGTCTCTTTCTAGCAGCCTTCCAGCACTYAAAGGAGCCTACAAGACAGCTGGAGAGGGAATTTTCACAAGGGCATGCTTTAAGATGAAAGGGGAAGGGTTTAGATTAAATATGATGAAGAAATTCTTTACTGTGAGGGTGGTGAAACACTGGCAAAGGTTTTCCAGAGAAGGTGTGGGTGCCCCATCCCTGGCATTGTTCAAGGTCTGATTGGATGGGGCTCTGAGAAGCCTGGTGTAGTGGAAGTGTCCGGGCCCATGGCAGGGACACTTCCACTTCAAATGCCCCTTTAACTCAAACTATTCCACAATTCTGTCCGAAATTCCTGGGATGATGCCACTGTATAGATTCTTTGCAGCTGGGCCAACACTAGAGAGCCCTCAAACCCCACTACAAGAGGAGAAGAAGGATAAGAGGATAAGTACATGGCAGATACATGGTGGTCAGATCCTAAGGGAATATCTCTCTTGCAGCTACTAGGATTTCTGGTTACCATTGGTTGCAAAAATCCATTTAAATACGTGTGTAGACAATGAAGGCAGAGTAGTAGAGAAATTCTGAGATTCTGAAAGTACTTGAGTCTGCTTAAAGAAGTTAGCTCTACTAAGCTGCTGCTGACTTACCTATTCTAGTTCTCCCACTAAAAAAAAAAAAAAAAAAAAAAAAAAAAAAAAAAAAAAAAAAAAAAAACCAACATATTTCTAACATATTTGTCCAAAAGAGACCTCTCACTGTTTGAAATAATAGTAATAATACTGTAACTATTGGCTGGTTGTTCCTCTTCTGACCTTCTGCTTGTCAGTCTAGGCCTCGTAATTCAGAAAGTGGATGTTGACAAAGCCTGGCCACTGGGATTCAGACAASAACTGCAGACACAGGCAAACGCTTGGGCACTCCCAGCTTGGCAGCAAGGGCAGCCAGCAGGGGTTATCTGAAAACCAGTGTAAAATGACACTCTTCATCTAAGGGCTGCTTTTGAATTTGCATGAAAAATTGTTTTCTCATTCATGTGTGTAGCATTCACACAAAATTACTGAGGCTCATTGGCGTTTATCACAGCACTAAAACTGCACTGCCTTTTAAACTGAATGAATGCTCAAAATGAAAAGAAGGGAGCGGAAGGATGTTACTTGTTTAAAAAATTGTGATCAATGTTTACAGATATTTAGATCCTTCTGATACTAGAAACCAGACACAAGAGGTGCCTCTATCCTTTTACTTAGAGGACATCGAAGGTGGGTCTAAAGSATCTCTGGTAAGGACATTTTCTCTTGCTCATTGGCTATAAATTTCTTCCTCATTTTCTGAAAGTATCTCTCCTTTGCTATCTTTCTTTCTATCCTTTGCTATCTTTTTATGACCTAGCAATCTTTCTGAGGCAAACAATGTAAGAACTGTGTTTGCAATATAAGGATAGAGAAACTCATTACTGCCTCAACGTGTAAAACATTTAAAACTGTCAAGAAGCAAAATGTGCAAACCAGTATTTTCTCTTGCAAGACTTTTTAAATTATTTGTCTCTGTGCATTCTGACACCTCCAACACTAGTACCCAAAACCCAGGCTTCCTACTGACATGCATATTCAAGGACAGTTTCTTTTTAAAGAAAGGCTTTTTAAAGGTTGATGATGTCTCTGAGACACTCTCACACAAGCAAGGGAGACCTTCAGCAGCCAACAACCTCACCCCATCAGGAAGGGAGCAGCATGGTGGATCTTCCTGCCCCACTTCCCCCTGGTATCATCTCTCCATGGATTCCATGTTATCACTGCACCACTTCACCAGCAGCAGATGCCCCCCAGGATTATCAATAGGCAGCACCCCAGGTATCCTCCACCAGGTACAGGGGAGCCTGTTCCCACTCTCAGAGGTGGCTTCTTTAAAGGGACAGCCCCACCAGCCACCTTGGCAAGGCATTTGGCATTGGGTACCTGCTGAGGGGCATTCTTGGTCTTTTTGATAAGAGGATCCAGGAGTTATCCTGCCCAGCTTTCCAACAGAGTAGTCAGTGAGGATCCCTCCTGATGAGCTGAGTCCAAGAAAAGAGCTGTTAGGGGAAACTAAGGGGGTTTTTCAGAATGYGTAAACTACTTCATTTTAATTCATAGGGGAAAAAACCGAACTGATGTTTCTGCTCATTGCRTGTCCCTGCTCACCCTTCCTGTGTTAATCACAGTTGTGACTAACTTTGCTCATCAGAACCAAGCTGATGTAGTCACTAACACGCAAATGACCTCACTGTGCCTGCAAAATGTAATCCAAGATATTTTTAGTTATGTTGTGCTCTTTTGCTGTTTTCTCTAACCCCAGCTGAACTCTGAGATTTTAGAATCCATGGGTGTCTGAAACTGGGTAATCTGAAACCAAAGTTTTACTTTAAAAATTCTGACCTGGATACACAGGTGAAGAATYAGAAGAGTGAAGTCATAACACCCAGCTGTACAAAAGGACAGCAAATGTGTGGGGAGGGGAATAAAAGAAAAGAAAAACCATCCCTTTACAGAATGTCTGGCAAACAAGACCTGTATAGAAAACAACAGGGGAAAAATCCTAAAAGAGTTTGCTGATGCTTAGTACAGATGCTTTTGAATTATGACTGAAATTWTTTTTTTTTATTGTAAATGCAAAGAAGAATTTGTCTGTAAGATACATTGAAACTTCCTCTTTGGAGTTCTTCCCATAAGCAAAAGAAAAATTACATTGACCACTTCCTAATGTGAATCATTCAGGACCTCTCATGTATAAAAATCAGAGAATTTCTCATGTTTATTCACATAACCATGAAACAAAGAAGTTGCTTCTCAAGATACTATTTTAAGGTATGTTTTCAGTGATTCAACTTGAAACTTCTGTTTAAGAGCAGACATTGGGTTTTGTTTCCTTGTTACCCAAAACGATGACCATATAAAACTATTACAACAAAAAAGGGCAGTAACTGCCTGTTTTCCAGATTTTTTTCCCACTCAATTCCTCTTTTACCCAGCACACTGGTTCCCTTTTACCAGCACACACAAGAAAATGAAACTTTTTGGGGGTTTTTTATCTGCTCTATCAGGGATAGGCAATTCAATCCCAACATGGCAACAAGCATTTGTGAAAAGTTAACAAAACTGCTTTCATTTCAAGGTTAGGCAACATAACAGCCCGGTGACAGGAACTATAATGAGGAGAATAAATCCACTATTATAAGAAATATGGCTATTTCTGTCAAGAGGAACAAACACATTTTGCAAAGTACTCAGGTCTCTGAAACAAATATTTTTACCACTGCATTTACAGTGTTTTATCTTTGGGAAAATCAATTCCAGAACGATGCTGACCTCCTTTTCCAAAAGCTTTTGGACTTGCCAATTAAAATGTGATGTAAATGTTAAATGTGCTGCCACACTGCTCCCCTCAAACTCTTTGACACCAGAGTTTTAACCACACTTTTCCATCTTGTGGTATGCAGTTTAAATAGGCTGAGAAGAAARGACTGTGTATATGTTGGTGGGATGGGAACTTTGGAGTTCATCTACCCAAACCTCATACTCAGTGGGTTACATTAAAATTCAATGCTACGAGGAAGGAAACTTTTCTGATGTAAATGCATGCTTACTTAGCTCATTCCTATGAGTGCTTCCAGCAAAAACAGTCCACTTTCTGCAGGAAAAGGSCTTGCAAGAGCAAAATGAGATGTGTTGACCTTCTTCTGAGGCTTTCTTTAAAGAAAAAAAACCTTGCAAACAACTTCAGTGGCTTCCTGAGACAGCAGCAGTCAAGGGCATACAGTCACAACCTAATAAAGAACTATAGGGGCTAAAATGTCACAACAGGAAAGGAAGAGTAAATATTGAAGGTTCAATAATGAAAACCAACTAAGACACATCAATTTTAAACTGGGAAATATGTTAAATATAGATGCAGAGTAAAACCCTAGGGAAAAAAAACTGTATAAGGATGTTCACAATAAAAACAGATTAAATATGACTAAAACAGATTAAATTCAAATTAAAGCTCATTTTAAATACTGATTCAATGGACTGCTTTCTTCCCATAAGAAATAAATGGACTAGAGGTCTTCCTGTAAGTGAGAGGGAAATGAATGCACTGTAAATACTCAGGGTGACCAGGTTACAAGGTAAGGGAGAAAGGAAAAGAGGAAGCCTACGAGCTGCAGATGTTTACATGGGGAATATTCCCCATCCCACTCAAAAGCCTGCATGCAGTGGGAAAAGCCTCAGGGCTCTTGGCTGGGTCAGGGCTCTGCCTACAGGCAACACAGGGAGAGCCTGAAAAAAGCAAAAACTGAGAGAAAAGAAGCATGTTTTCTTTGCAGTCTCCATGATCAGTTTAGAAATCCATCCCTCATGTCCAAYTTGTAATGCTGTTACCTACTTGTGAGTGCTCCAGTTAAGTGCTCCCTACRATGCCAATGCTAAAGGTCAGCAGGGGGACTATGAGCATGAGCCTTGCTTCTGGGTGAAACACATTCCATTTTGGAAACCCACACTGTTACAACTGGTACTTATTTCATCCATYCCTCAAAACTGAAATGAGGATTCTCTAATAACAAGGATTATAGTTTCAGATGAATGACTGTATTTTCCTGAGAAAAACCTGCAGGTTATCTGTAAAATAAATAAATAAATCAGAAATATGTATTAAATTATTAATTAATCAGAATTATATACTCTATTAAAAGAAATAAATACATCAAATTAGCAGTAGCACAGGTTACACATGTGCCTGTGGAGGAGAAATAGATATTTTGCTCTCTTTGATGTCAAAGCATGYGCTCCCAACAAAACCCTATGTCTGTGTGTCCTGTCAGAACACGTCTCCTTTCTCTAATTTTGAATGGATGATCAGAGGCCAAGCATTTTCCAAGGACTTATTTTTCACCAAGGGCTACCTGAAGTGTGCATTGCACATGGGAAAATTCAGGAATTGCAGTTCTGTCATAGAGATGGTGGTGAAATGTGAGGGAGAAAGCATCAATGGCCAGGAAGCACTGCATGATGTAGTGGTAAAGGAAGCCTCATCCCAGTTTTCTCTCACTGTCTAACTCAGGAATAACGAGAACAGCACACACGATTGCTGGACAGCCACTGCTGGACAGTGCTGATCCTCTCATCTACAGTTAGTGGATCCTAACAATTGTTAGAGGAATACAGGCAGCCACTTTGGAAACAGGTGATGGCAGCAGCATCATCCCACYAGTCAGCCAAGACACATCTCCAGAGGAGATCAACCACAGAGACTGCTGGGACCAGGGCACAGGCCCTCCTGTGTGTCTTGTCACACCAGACACCTGCTCAGATGGCAGTGCCATCATCCAGCTGCTGTCATGGCCCCTGCCATCACTGTGGGAAGGGTCTGGAAGAGAAAGCGGAAAAGGGCTCCTTTCCCATCAGGGAAAGCTCACACAAGCCTTTGAATAAGATGGTAGTTTAAGTGCAGCTCTTGTAATTATCTTTTATGCTGAAACAAAAGAAGACAGGCTTTGATCTTGCAAACACAAAGGACACCTTATTCCTCTCATCTGAAATGAAAAAAAAACCCAGTCCCACTGAAGCCTGGAAACATTTCGCCAGAAATGCTCCCTATAATAGCAGCATTTCATCCTCCTTGTAAAATATAGGATGTGTTTATTTAAAATATAAAATACAGTGAAACTTCCTCAAGAAAGGAAGCCTAAGTCACACTCTTGTATTTGATTCCACATTAATCTCCAAGGGAAGTCTGTAACCCAGTATTTAACAGTCAATGGCAGGAGCACATACGAAGTGTTTCAGTAGGAAGATTCTGGTACCCTTTGGGTATCCTCCTGGCTGTCACCTTCAATGCATGCACCTACCTGAGAGCGGGCACTCAGGAGTGTGCCTGGAGCACTCAGGAGGATGCCTGAGGCACTCAGGAGCATGTCTGGGCTCCCAGGTTTGGATGCTCACTTTTGCTGTACCCTAACTCCAAACCCAAAGGCAAACATTAACACCCCATTCCATCTACCAGAGACAGGGGTGCCAGRATGGACAATAAGGTGTCCCACCAGCCCCAAGCACCACACAGGGGAGGGCAGCTCCACAGTGCAGACACCACCATTGCTACTCCTGCCCAAAAGAGCTCACAGCCCAACGGGGAAGAGCTCGTGGTTCCACTTGACACACCAATGTTGTTTGTKGTGACGTTTTGCTTTCGATCTCACACTGCTAAGCACAAAAGCCAATGATGAAATAAATCACTCGGGCACTGTATTGATTCTTCAATGACGATTACATAAAGAAAMATGTAAATGCTTTGGYGYGTTAAATAATCCCTCTCTGRTATCCATTATGCATGTTTCAGCCAWACYTTTAATTTAATTTACACGGCTTCTTTTGAGGAGAGACATCCGAATTTTTCCCTCAGCCTATTCCACTCACTTTACTCAGTGGTGTACAAGCAAAGGAAGAAGAGAAGCTGAGGGAATAGA
This sequence comes from Malurus melanocephalus, assembly GCF_030028575.1. Lineage (NCBI taxonomy): Eukaryota > Metazoa > Chordata > Aves > Passeriformes > Maluridae > Malurus > Malurus melanocephalus. The sequence goes on from NW_026623463.1 coordinate 1,019,402, forward strand.
GGGAAATTGATTGCTGCCAGCCTGGTAGGGAAACGCTAACCTTGCAGGTAGGAGACAAACAGCAGAGTCATCTGCATCATGCAAACCAGGTTCTTCATTTCCATGCTGAGGCACAGGAAATGCCCTTCAGAAATTTTCAAAACTATTACAGCTAAAAAGAAGTTGTCTTTAGTGGGCAAAAATGAATTTAAAAAAAAAAAGTACTGAGATAAATGTGTCAGCTAAGTTTTTGACAGAGAAAACTATTCTGGGTGGCCAGTGTTCACATAACACAGAGGCAGACTACTCATCAGTCCCTAAAAGCAACCTCAAGAGAAYATTGTCAGTAACCAGAGATGCTGAAACTGCCTCCAAGTCAGTATCCCACCCCACCCTGTCCTATCCCATATTTGTAAGTCACTCTCAAAAGACTTTGTACCTAGATAAAATTTCAATCACACGGGATCAAATGGGGCTTGCTCGAATCAGGACTGCGGTGCCGGGCCTATTTCTCAAAGTAAYTATATTGCCGAGATTAATTTGAAAAGGTTTGGCTTAGCTCGACCCACTTTGCACGAAGAAGCAGCTTTACACCTGCCACCGCATGCAGCAGAGTCAGCGGCACTGCTGTGCTGGGGCAGAGTGTGACACCGACAGCAGAGCCCCGCTTCCACCCCTGGGATGCTGCCGCTGCCCGGGCACGGCCCCGCACCGCGCCCGCCGCCTCCGCGCCCCGTGCGACCCCCGGCCGGGCCCCGCCGGCACTCCCGCGCCGCTCCCCGCAGCCGGCAGGGCATCCCGGGATTCCCGCACCGTTCCTGCACCAGCAGGGTCATCCCGGGATTCCCGCACCGCTCCCCGCAGCCGGCAGGGCATCCCGGGATTCCCGCACCGCTCCCGCATCAGCAGGGTCATCCCGGGATTCCCGCACCGCTCCCGCACCAGCAGGGCATCCCGGGATTCGCGCACCACTCCCGTCGATCCCGCAACCAGCAGGGTCATCCCGGGATTCCCGCACCGCTCCCGTCGGTCCCGCAGCCGGCAGTCACCGCCCCTTCCCCGAGCGAGCGGTAGCTGCTCCCGGGGGAGTCCGCTTAATAGTAACTTTCATTTTAATCATTTTTCTCGTGAGCACCGAGGGGGAAATAATAATAGTAACAATAATAGCAATAATAACGATAATAGTAATAATAATAATAATGCCAAGGACCACCATCACCACCTCCTCCATCCACAGCCACTATTAGAGGATAGTTACCAGCGAGGAGCGGCGCAGCAACAGGCGATGCCGGGCCGGGGGCGGGCGCGCTCCCGCAGCCGCAGCCCCTCCGCCCGCTCCCACCGGCACCGCCGCCCCTGCCCCGCCCCTGCCCCGCCCCGCCCCTGCGGACACGCCCCGGACACGCCCCGGACACGCCCCTTCACCGGGACTCGTCCCCACGGCCAGCCTGGCGTGTGACACTGGGCAGTCGCTGCGTTGCCCGGTAAAACACATTTTTAAAGGGTACGTTTATAATATCGAGTTCTGCTCTGAGCTGAACAGAACAGGTGCTTTTGTCTCATCAGTATTAGCCCGGTTTTGACACTGTGCCGCAGAAAGTTCCTGGTACTTGTCCATGGTTAGAGTAGAATACAAGCGTATGCAGGTTTCTCTTGATCCACGGATGTTTACTGGGAATTGTTTCCCCCCTTCTTCAGACCCTGACTTTGCTCCTCTCCCATAGTAAGGAGCAACCCAGCAGTGTTCATCACAGAAATATCCTTCCTTTTCTCCCACATCCTTCACCACACTAAATTTCCTCACTACCAGATTTTTGTTCTCCCTTCTGCAGCASTGATGAGTCTTGCTGGCTCAGCTGCCTTCAGCTAAATTGCATCTATGGTAGTGACTGCAGCCTTGCTTTTGTGGCCCCAAGGTCGAGGGTTTATCACCCGTATGGGCCCCTTCCAACTCAGAATAATTTCTGTGATTCTCTTCTGAGTTCATTACAATTTTACCTAAAATCTCACCAAATATAATGGTCAGTTTTATCTCATAAGAAAATCATGTTCCTTCTCCCTTTGACATGCTTTTATCATTTCTGTCTCTAATAGCTTGAGCATCTCAGCTTTTCTTCCCTGCAGAAGCACTAGGGTTTCTTCTCTGCATTGCATTTGCTCCACTGCCTCCATGGAGTCTCCTGCTTTTCTTCTCTCAACCCCACTCACCTCTGCAAMATCAGGTTTCCTCTTGTCCTTTCACCTCCTTCTCTGTCTCTGAGCCAGCTGAATATGCCATGTACACTTACTTCAGGAATTCTTCCACTCCACTTCCATGCTAGACCCTCATTTCTTTCCAGTCTGTGCTTCCTCCTGAAATTTTTCAGGCAGTGCTCCTCAGGACATTGATAAATTCTTAACCATAYCTGCAACCATTTCTCACCATCTTTGATCTGTCAGCCAATTTCAACACAGGTTACTGACAAATGAGAGGAAACAAGCACACCTATCATTAGATGTGTGCCCTAATCGGGTCTGCACTCTGTGTCTTGTTTTTTATCAGTRTTGGAAGGAGGCCCAGATATTCCCAGAAGGTTGTGGGTCTCCATCCTTGCCTACGGCTCTGAGTAATGTGCTCAGAGCTTACAGTCCACCCTGCTGTGAGGGGGATCTTGGATTAGAGACCTCCTGAAGCACCTTCCAAGCTGAATTGCTCCCTGTGCAATATCCATGTAGCRGGGATCAGAACCATTATCCTGAAGTGGCAAAGACTGGAATGCTAAACTGGAGTGGGTTTAGTATGAAATAATTATAGAGTGTTTTGTTCCTGTTCCTCAAATTCAACTTCTTTTGCTTTTAAAGAGGTCTTGCATTGGGGGACAGAGGAGAGTTATTGTTGTTATTGGGTTGTTTGGTGTTTGTTGGTTTGAGGKTTTTTTTAAATATTATATATTTTTTCTCCCGTGCTCCCAGTCTGTTGCAAGAGTACTGTCCCCAGCCTCTGGTTAACATCAGGAACCATTTTTRTGTTGTGGTACCTCATCTTGTTGCAAGGTTTGTCCATTTATTCAAACTCAGCATGTCTATAATTAAACTCCAGGCTTCCTTTAAAAACTTCCCATTTCTTCCTTTCTCCAGCTCCTTGTTTAAGAGCCATTCAAGCCCAATAGCTAAGTGTCAAGTCTGCACTCATTACTGCTTATTTGCTTCAGGACTATCTTTTTTCTTTTCATCACAGTATTTTTTTTTCTTTCCATCACCGTTTTATATAATGCTGCACTAGATTTAAATTAATCTTGTCCACGTGCAAAATTGCACCAAAGTCTCAAGTTCATCTACTTTCAAATCAAATTACTGGAGGAAAACAATTGCCTAGAGGTGTCCTTGCTTACAGGTGTATGTGACAGTTTTCTTAATCTCTGTAAATCTTTCTGTAAGGCTTTAGCTTCCTGATGGCACTTTCAGTTTCTCTTCAAAGTCACTTTCATCAGTGCCTTCCCTCCTGTGTTTTCCTTCTGATTTCCAGTTCTTTAGGACTGAGTCTTTATACTGCACGATGTCTAAGATGTTTACAGCCCTACAGGAAAAAAAATAGGCAACAAAATCTGCAATTTAGGATAGAGATAATCTTTTAAATTACAGTGACTCAAAGATTTGCTAAAATTGGCTACTAATAAGAGGATTTTTGAAACCAAATTGGAGATTCTTTGATTGAAATCAGTGTCATTGTATGCATTCATAAACTAATAGGAAACTAGAAAGAAGCATAAAATTACTGCTTGCAGATTCCGCCTTTTCTCAGGGTTTATAGTCACTCTTATTAAATCTGTTTATTCAGCAGAAAACTGTTTCTGGGAGCTTTTGCAATGGCTGACATGGGACCTTTCTCTATTTTACTGTTCCACCTTTGGATCAAAGATTAAAAATTCTAATTAAAAACTCCTCACTTTTTGTGACAGACATTTTATAATCATGGAATTATAAATCATAGAACTATAGAATATCCTGAGTTGGAAGGGACACACAAGGATCATCACAGTCTAACTCATGGTGCTGCACAGGACCACCTCAAATGCTGAAAAACATTCTTTATTGCAAGCATTTAATATTAATAGAATAGGTTTGGGGTTTCTTTTAAATTAATGTCACTGATTTATTTCCTGAAACACCAATAATAACTAAAAAAACTGTTGAATCAGCCACTAAGAGAACAAATACCCTTTTTGGCCACTTGTCATGTGTTATGACTCTTTTACCACCTGCTTTATCTAAGCAGACATTCATAGCTCAGCACCTTAAACTAGAGATGATTATTTCTTTTGTTTTGCATTGTGAGATTTTTATTATTTTTTAAATATCTTCATTCATCTGTCACAAACAAGGGCTGAGGAGGAAATGGTTGAGCTGCTAAACTTCTCCATAGACCTTGGCTGTCTAAACTGTCTACACCAAGGGAGGATGTGGACAAAGGTAAACTGCACACAGACAGTTTCTGTGGTGCACAGTAACAGATTCCATGTGTTCTCTAAAATTAACACAAAAGGAGATCGATTGGCAGCTCAGCTACCAGTGCAAAGCAGTGTGAGTGAGCTGCAGTGTGACCCACATGTCCTGCATCTCTTTGGGAGGCTCTTCATGTAAATCGGGGAAGAGTCTTCCTGGCAGGTCCTGGAAGCTGAAGCTTCCACCTATCAGATTCGAGTGAATAACAGTGGCATTTCCCCTAGCTCATCAGAAAATATGAGAGCAACATGAAAAACTGCTGGTGTAAGAAAAATAAAATTAGATCACATGGAGTCAGACCATGGGGGCAGTAAGATACAACTTGGGTTCAGATAAAATGGAAAAATGACATTTTGGGGAATGGTCATGCTCTTCTCAGAATATAAAATCCTGTGAAAAGAAATATCTTGGCTTATATTATTTTACTGATGTCAGGGATTTCTAATTAAAAGAAAGGACTTGCCATGCAGGATGCTTCAGAAATAACCAGGCATTTTGTGTACTTATATATGTGAATGAAAAGCTCTTTCCAGTTTATATAAAGTAGCTATTGATTAAATATTTAAGGACTAACCTTTAAAAATAAATGTGAAAAACAATAACATGATCGATAATTATAACAGTTTTAAYCTAAGTAATATATAAATAAGATGGAAACTAGGTATCACTCCTGAAAACAGATCWGTAGAGAAGAGCCCTGGCATCTATACAGGTTCAATGACTTCTGTCAACACCATCAGGCCCCAGGATCTGCTGTAAAAGAATAGAATGCAGACATTTTACCCTTTTTTTTTTCATAAATCAGCACAGTAGAATAAAGTTGTAGCATGAAAAAACAATGCTGTCCCTATGAACTAAATTAAAGAGACAAAATAAAGTTTGGCTTTTTCTCCATCTAGCTTCTGTAATTCTGTAGGAGCATCTAAATAGCTAAAACTCCTTGATCCTCACATAGCCAATAAAGCAGCCAAGGATAAGGAAAATAAATCAAAATAGTTTTTATGATGCTTGGGAGAAATGGTAAGTAATTTGAATTTTCATTTTGCTGAAACAGTCATACTGTACTTATCTTCATTATGTAATATTACAYTAAAAGGAGTAACAATAACATATTGAAAGTCTTACCTTTCCAACTGTATGAAAAAAAATAAAGAAAATTCGGTTAAAGAAGTAAGGTTGAAAAGTCAGATAATATAAATGTTAGTCCTTTGATATTATTAAGCCCTTCTGGATATTACTTTGAAAGTCTGGTAAAAGTTGTTTAGGTACAATACAGCTCCAGTCTGGCGCTGCCCAAACAGATGTGARTATTACTGGCTCACTACCAGAGCTGTGCTCCAATGATTTGAGCCATTTTAAAAGTTACAGAAAAACCTTTCATCTGGAAACCAAGTTCTGTTGTGCTGGCTCTTGTTCTAGTAGTGATGAATGAATTGATGAATTTATCTTTATAGATTATATGTAAGCTATTTATAGATTGTGTGTTCATATAGCAAACATGGTAGGAATCTAAGAGCTTGCAGTGAAGTTTGCTCAAGGATCATTTCTCCAAATGTAACTATCACACCTGAAAGGTGTGAGAATTTATACCAGTGAGAATTTATACAGCAGCATGCCCATTGCTCAGCAAGCAGCTCCTCAGCAGTGGTATTTCCATCATCCAGGTGGATGGATGGTTTCGTGCTTCTTGAAGTGTAAGGCTGAGACTGAAGAGCAGAAGCCCAGGGCTGGAAAAAAGACAATGCTGTGTGGTGTCACTGTCTTTTCCCTCGCCAGTGATCCCATCTCTCTTTGGGAGCTAAGCTGTAGCACAGAGAATAACTTCTCCCTCAGCAGGTCCAGTTCTAGTCCATAAGAATAACAGTCCTGGATGCTGGTCTTTGCCAGGCGTAGCTGCAAGCATTCCTGTCTACTTAGGCAGGAAAATGCCAARCCAACTACTTTGAATGATGCTGACATAACTTGGGCTGAATTCCAGTTTCACAGTAGATGCAGTGCTTGGCCAGTGCCATGAAAGTTATGGAAGATGCAAGGATGAATCAGAAAGAAAATGGGACACCATGAAGTTACAGAGGAAATGTCAGAAGATAGTGAAACGAAAGAAGAAATAAACAATGAAGAATTTAAGACAAGGGTGCTACAGAAAAAAAAAAAAACACCAACATGTAAATCAATTATCTCCACAGCCACTCTAATATTAAGTATTAAATCACTAATATTTAGTTTTAAACCATTCTAAGCACTTCATTTTCATGCAGTGATAGGGTAAGAAATACAAGATCACTCTTCTGTCAATGAGGTTACAATTCCAAAAGATACTTTAAATGAAAGGTGCTACTGACTCTTAAACACAGAAACATGAGCAATGTATCTTCAAAGAACACACCCTGAAGGTAAAAGCAATTTTCTGCTACAAGAAGCAATACAACACTTCCACCTGAGGCCTTAACATCAGTTTTTCCTCAGACTGTCTTATTCATACTACCTCTTTTGAATGTTTCACAGCTACCAGTGAGAATGTSTGCACTGGATTTGCATTTTTACTGGAAATGTTTTTCATCTTTAGAGCCACATGTTGTAGATTTTTGTTTACAATAAAAAAGAATTTTCATTTGGGTTTTTAATTTCAATTAAATATAGACAATGCTTTCTTACTCTGGCTGTAGTTATCTGTTACTACCCTGGGAAGTCTTCAGCAGTAAAGCATTATTTTCTTGGCGAGACAGATGCCAGGGATCTAAGAAAATTCTGAACTCCAATGTAGTATATAAATTCTCTTTTATTATATTAATCTTCATTATTTACATTCATCTACATATTTATTATAACCTTTACATTTTGTCATATCTATTGTAACCCTTAGATTTATATTTGAGAGTACTATGAAGATTAATAGGTAGCGTAAGTTGTAGATACACTTTATTGTGTATCTATCTGTTGTGAAACTGATTAAGTTCGGGTTTACATGGAGCTAGATGCCAAATTATATATATTAAAGTGTATTTGTAGTTATATAAGACATCAGTTAAATGTTATCTCAGCATCTGTGTAATTTGAGACATTGTATGGAACAATAATAAGAAGAATGCAGAAGCAGTGCTCTCCGTCAGAGTTTGTATAAAACTTACCAGGTTAGAAATGAAAGAAAGAATTTTATAAAGGAGCAACAAACTGCAGAAGMATTTCTCTRYCTGGGCCTGGAGATGTTTTAGATTKCATGTTGGAATGRTTTGSATCCTCTCTAGAGGAGSTGTATAGTCCAGMCCTTGACTAGGCTTCTTGAGTGGATATATCCAGTATGCCTTTGAAAGGTCACAGAGGGAACCCTCACACAGCTGAACAACACAGGAGAGTGTTTATGAAGCTGATTCAATTTTTATGTATCTTTTGGGCCTATTTTTTGTTTCACCRTCCAGACTCGACCCCTTTAATGGATGCATTTCTCTGCCTTAATCTGTCATTCAATAATATGTTCTTCTTTCCTATACAAGTATGTGCTGCTTATTTTCCATGACTGCGCTAAAATGATGTAAAGCTGAAATTTTACAGTTTAGTTATAGGTTTAGATATAAAGCTTTTGCCTGGGCAAAGGCTGTCTTTGGACAACAGAGTTGTAGATGCAGGCTGGAAGGGAATTCTGGCCAAACCCTACTCAGAGCAGCACCCTTTCAGACCTTCAGATGTCCTCCTCAAGAGCACAGGACTCTTGACCTTAGGGAATAATCCAGTATTTTTTTAACTTTTAAAAAATGTGATCCTCACTCTCCCTTCTTTTCTAACTCATTATGTGAATGCAGCCAACTATATAAAGACCATAAAATGTCAGATAAATGACTTAAGGTGCTTCTACCACTCAGGCCTCTCCTTTGAAAACTTTTGCTACCCCTTTTGTGAGCTACAAAGCAAGACTAGGTGACTTCCAGAGATCCCCTTCAGCCTATTATTTTTTGACTCCATGATTGTCTGTAACTTCTAATTTTAATTCCTAATTTATCATTCTATTTTGTTTATTTGTAGGTTGTTTTTATTAGAAGATCTCTGGTATTTGGATGTTGCCTATAATGATATTTGTATTCCTAATGACATCATGAACCTCAGGCGTATGAACTACAGAAAATGAAAACAGATCTGTACATCATAGTGCTCCAGACCACACTTGGATATTAATTGTGCCAATTGAATACACTGGCAAGATTCACTGCAMCCTCTCCCTCTTTATCCTGTCSAATATGCAARCCTCATTTAAACRAAACCAGTRGATGATAATTTCACACCAGAAACARCTGTGGGCAGTGTAGAGCCAGCCACTGTTTGTAAGAGTATTGATGATGGCTGTAAGTCAAATGTCCCCATGCAAAATATGATCATTCCCTCATCTGGAGCATACCTGTCCACGTATTGTACAATAAGGAAAATGTACTTCTAAACCATTTGTAGTTGTTTTTAAGCAGTGTAAAGTGTTGGTGAGATAAAAATTTAAATGGGGACCCACCCAGTAGAAACTATAGAAAAAAAATATTCATACATGACAGTGAATTGCTTTATTGACCTTAATGTTGATGTTATCTCTATATAAATGTCTGATACGTTCAGATGCTCACAATTCTGTTCTTCCAGATAGCCCAGGTGTTTCAATTATCATTAGAAAATTATTGTACGTAAAACCGTGTCTAGAACATAATATGCACTGTGAGAAACACACAGCACTTTTTACATACATACCAGGTTGGTTTATTAATACATGAAGTGGGGATTAGGACAATATACAAATATCAACAAGGTTGAATATGGTGTAAAGAGCCTATAAATGCCTAGTGATGCCTAAAATTACTTTAAAATTAAATATTTGTACACTGATGTGAACCAGCTCTCTGCTTTGCCACCTGGGATTTTGAATCTTCCACTAAAATTCCTCTGAACAAAAACCAGCTTCATATTCTGGAATGATAATATTCMGAATTAGCCTCAGAAGCTCACTCGTGGCTGCCATTTGCTTCTTCAGAAAGAACCTGAAGGAAAAATACCCAGGCATTAAAGACAGAAAATGTTAAAGAAATTATTGGTTGAATAATACAGAAATATGTGCCATTCCCTTGCCTCTCCCAAGGAATACTGTGAGCAAGAAATACACAGAGATGACCCCCAATCAGTGACTGTACAAGTATTAGGAGAGTGGAAGTGGTCCACTCTTTCACATGAAATTGATGTTGATCAGAGGTGGCTGTTAGGCAATATGGGGTATGTCATGGTTTGCWCAAATCCAGATTTCGMGTGTAGCTGAATGAAARTGAAACCATTTTTAGGGGAGATTTMTCAGGCATGAGAACAATTCCTTGTATCTGAGATTCTTAGCATTTTACACTACCATCTCTCCTCCAGACAAACGTGTGCTGCAGCTTCGCATTGTGGCTGCATGTTAAACCAGTCTGTTCAGAAGRAAGATGGACCTGAAGCTCACAGATGAGACAAAATTATGTCAAGGAATTGCACAATCATTTCATTCCCTCTCTCTCCACCTCACTCCCCTGTACAGCACATCTTTCTATTTTTGATGCTCCTGCCTCCTTCCCCACGGGAGCCATGCAGCCTGTGCATTAAGGCCAGAGTAATTACTTCTTTGCAGTGGTKTGGGCCTCTGYTAAAGTGGAGCTGGAGAAGTTCAGGMACCTCCTCCAATGATGAACCACAGCCATTTCAAGGCCAGATAATTTCTTTCATCTGTGTTTTTTGACCGAGGAGGTTTTGACTGAGGCTGTGGGTGTGTGTACATAATTTTAGAAGGATGATGTAAAGTTTTTTTGAGTTTTTTCCACAGTTTCTTCTTTTACAGTCTGTGATTGCTGCAGTAGACCTTGGAAAAGGTCTTTAGCTCCTCTGACATTACAGGAACACACTTAAATTTGGAAGACTTCCCTTTTTTTTTCCATGCTTGCTCATCATCATACTACAGAAACCTCATGTCTCAGACTGAGACTTGACTCCTGTACCTCATGAAAAGTGGTCTGGATTGCAGTAGAGGAACTGTGAATGGGATAGAATAGTTAATAAATACAAGATCTCATGTTGTGTTATTCTGTTGGACAACCTGGGACTCAGCTGGAGCAGAGATGGCATCAGTGCTTCCAGCTCTGCAAGGTCTATTTCATATCAATGAATACATGGCTGAGTCAAAATGAAAGGCGGACTCAGCCCTATGTAAAATCAAGGAAGTTATATGCTGACCCTGTGTTTCCTCCAGTGATACTTGGAGAGGGATCAGATTTTTTCTCTCTTATAGCACTATGTCATTTTACATCATAAGGCTTATCATTGCTTTTTTT
>NW_026623463.1:1030242-1047076 GCF_030028575.1 Malurus melanocephalus
AAAAAAAAAAAAGGATGACTTTATTGATGGATTATAAATTACATCTAAGACCTATTTGTCAAGACTGCAACATTTTTGCCAGCTATATAATGTCTTGCAAATAAATCTCAGTATTTCTTGCAAAAACATATTGTTTACTATAGGAAGAAAACCCATACATTTTAATGAGTTGCGGTCCCTAAATCTGAAATGCCTGGTGTTTTTTTAATCACAAAACCCCCCAAAACCCAAAAYCACTTACCTAAGTGCCTTGATGATGAAGATAGCCTGCAGCAGAACAGGGATCAGAGCTCCAGCTTCTGATTTGTTACCCCTCAGCCAYCSTACTGCTCAGAAAGGGTTTAGCTGGTGCTTCCTGTTATTTCCCACATGTATCTGTAAAAGTGATACAATATACAAACAAAGGGACCTTTTTAATTTTAAAAAATAAAACTCCTCTGATTTTGTTACAATTCACTTAACAAGATAGATGATTATTAAGTGTTAATTTGGTTAAATTACAAAATCCAGCATTTTTTCAMAGCTATAGTTGAAGGGGTTTGTTCTGATTTCCGTAACAAACGTGCTTTTGCGTATTCCAAGGCAAATGTTTTCTATACTGAAGGATTTATGCCTTATAGTTCTGTAACAGGCTTTGGGTCCTGATGTACTGAAGCCAGTGCCTGAGTCTTTCCTGACTGTGGAACACTCGCAGCTCAACCTGGACTGAACAGGAGAAAGGGATTTCCCAGTACGGCCCTGTGGGACTTGCCCAAACCTGGTGTTTTCATGACTTTCMGCTGAAAGTGCCTTGGATTTCTTGTCTTGTGTCTTTATTGCCAATAATGTGAATTATCCTAGAAGTCAATACTGTTTGACYTGAGGCTGGAAATTCTGGAAGTGGCTTTTCACAGATGCTGTGTACACAGCACTAAAAACGGCAGTTGGGAATCCAAGACAGAAGAGGGAAATGCTAAGGGAGGGATGAAAAACTGATGACACAGGTTTTCTTTTTACCCAGGCAGTCCTATGCACTAAAGTACACCTCTGCCCCAGTGATGGGAATGCAGCAATTTTTTTTTTTTGCAGGATAAATTGCATCAGTAACATCAGCAAAGCTCTATACATGGGCCTCCTGCTTCTATGAGCATTGGGCTGCAAAGGCAGGTGCCTTCTGCTGTCCTCTCTCTCTGGCCCCACAAATTTTGCATGCCTGATGACAGCTTTGTAGCTGCAGTAGCCCCCCTTTCTCTCCCCACCACCCCTTCTGCTTTCCACCACATTTCACTTCATTCTTACTGAGCTGTGGCTGGWGAGCTCTGCTCCACTATGGTCACGAGGAGTGAAACCACCTCGGTCACAGTCAAAGAAGGAATGTTTCTCAGTTCCTGCTGAAGTGCTCCARTCTCTGCCACTTGTGCAGATGCAGTTTCCCTTCTCCCTTCCACAATCTCAAGTGAACTCAGTGCTTGGAGGTTTCCACAGAACAGTGACCCATCTGTGTGTGCAGCAGGGAGTGTTCAAGTGCCTTGAGGACCTGCAAGGAAAATTTAGGTGCCTGYGGATAAAGGCCAAGCCAAGCATGCAGTGAGGCTTCACTCTGTTAACAAACCTGAAATTGTGTTTCTGTGGGTCAGAAGGATGGAAGTAACTTTGTGACTCTTTCTCCACTTGCTGTACTAATCATAGTGAAAGCTTAACTGCTTGTTTCTGCTGGGATTTTCACTGGAGTCATTAAGCTGAGGACAAGTATCCAGGTACAGGCTGCCAGAGATAGGGATAGACAGCAGTGGGGACTGGGAGTGAAATTAGACATGTAAATGCAGAAGCAGAAAAGGATATAGCAGAAAGAGAACTGCAAGAGGGAACTCAGAGGTTTGGTAGAACYCTTCGGCATTACAGTGAAGAGAGAAAATCAGAAGGAGTTTTTCCAAATGCTAATAACCATTATTGGAACACAGAAAACAGGGAAATGTGTCACTTGCATGAAGATTACCATTGGCTAAGTGTTAAAGCTTCACATGCAAAGGAGAATGCCTAGTAATGAAACCCCACTGCAGTTTCAATGCCTACCATGGAACAGGCAGTCTGAACGACCTCTCCATGGTTTTGAGAGGAGGAGGAAAGGAAATGCTCCATGGTACAGAAAGAAGAACAAATTTTATTTTCCTTTAAAGTTGTTTGGTATTGATGTCATACCACAAGACTTGTGCATGCTGAAGAACCCGTGTCTGAAATTCAAAATAATCCAGAAACTAGTAAGATGCCCAGTAAAATTAACAGCATCCTTTGGTTTTCTCTCACCTGTTGCTGGCTGCTCSTGGTGAGGAAAATGAACTGTGCACTGCAGAGTACAGAGCAGAACAGACACTTCTGCAAGGGGGTATGCAGGCATAGATAGAAGCAGACATGTGACCTTTCTGTGCTCTGGGCTTGGAGTGGGCTGGCAGAGAAGGAGCTGTGAGCTGCAGTTACATTGTCTGCCACGGTACTGTAGTAGTAGTAGTAGTAGCAGTAGTAGCAGTAGTAGCAGTAGTAGTAATAGTATCTCAAATGCAGCACTGCTTCTCTCTCTGGCTCTTGTGTGAGAGTTTGGGCCGTGCCAGGCTCCCAGGGAGGAACCACGACGTGCCAGTTCCCTACCTGAGCAGTTATGCCTTTAAGGATCAGTAGTCCTATGTCTTCCAAAGGAAAAAAACGTTCACTAACGCTGAGCTGCTCTAGGGATAACTTTAAAATTTTTCTTCCATTATTTTAGGAATGGCTRTAAAGCTTTCCAAGATTAATTAATAGGAAGTGTCTCCAGGCTGAAAGTATTCCAAACGCATTCAGGATTTCTGGCCCAGACTCCCAGCCCTCTGTGCCAGGCTCCAGGGGCAGACTGATGTGCTCTGCATTGCTAACGTGGCAGCAGCAGAGAGAGCTGGCATTCAGTATGTCTTTCACAAAACATGAAAAATTCAAGGAGTGAAGGGAATACAGGAATAGAAGTGGGCAAGCTTGGAGAAATGAGAAGGTGCCGAGCTGGATCCGAACACATGGTGCAGCTGTGTCCTGCAGCCACYAGAGCTGCTGGGGGATGTGGGCACCGCTTTGCTTATGGTGCGGCTCTGCAGACGCCCCTTAGGAGCAGACAGCAGCACGAACGCAGCAGAACAGCACTGTTGAGATCCGCAGTCTGTGCTCTGCCCTGTTTCTGGGCAGGATTTGCTGTTSATGTGGCTCCAGCTACACCGAGGCGTGTTTGCGGAGCCGGGACTGTGTCCGCCCTCCCCGTGCCCCATCCCGCAGCGCCGGAACACCGGAGCGTGTGCAACCAGCCCCATCTAGTGGCACTTGTGCCGTGAAGCTCGGATGCTTTGCGAGACTCTGCTCGTTTGGTTTTTTGGTTTTTTTTGGTTTTTTTTGTTTTTTTTTGTTTTTTTTGTTTTTTTTTTTTTTTTTTTTTTTTTTTTTTTTTTTTTTTTTACTCTACATTTTATAGCATGGTGCGACGAGATAGTGACATAGAGTCACAGATTCATAGAGATTTAAGCTGTTTGACCTGCCTACAGTCTTGCCTTGCATCCGAAGCAAATCACCCTCAGAAGTTTTTGTCGTGGAGGGAAACTAAAATTATGATCAAACCGTTCAAACATGAACAAAAAGCTGCTAGTTGGGAAAAYACAGCTCTTCAGTTCAGCAGTAATGCTTTTCTCATCTCCTCTGTGAAGGCCTCCAAACCTCACTTGCCTTCCTCTTCATCCAGGCCACTCCCCAAACACACCTTCAAATGTAAAGCTAGCGTTAGAGGAGATCCAATCCCCGAAACTACACTTGAGCATTTTACTAGCTGTATTTATTGCAGCATAACCTAAGGCATCTGACCCACATGCTGGGCCACGGGCATCATATTTTACATGTGATAGCCTATGTACAGGGCTCATGCTTACACAGTTCCTCAAACAGAAGACTGGAAAAGATTAAAATTACACCCAGTTTGTGCAGGGGACCACAGTTTGAACCTCACACTAACTCAGAATTTTGAAATTGTGTACCCCCAGAGGTGGAGGGCCAAGTTTTGCTAAGGTTAGAAGCTTTTTCTTCTCTTGTTTTATCATGAGATCACTAAAAATTTAATTCTGAGTTTCACATCATGTTTAGATAGTGCGGAAATTACTTATTTCGGGTGATCACTTCATGACATTTTTGCTTCCCAGATGTGGCCTGATTTGAGAGAAGACATAATTTAGTCAAAGCTAAAACTCGCATTTCTTGATGGTTTTGCATTGGGCTCTGCTCCTTTAAAAAGGAGTGTCTRTGTGTGTGTATATGTGTGTGCAAGCATGTAAAAGCAGGGATGTGCAGACACACCTGTACAGGGGGATGGGGGAGGAGCCTTTCCATTCCAAATCCTTTCTCAGTGCATGGCTCTGCTCAGCTGGAAGKAGGCCTAAGGGTGCAGGTGATAAGGATGGTGTAGCAAGACCCCCCGAGGGCTCTCCCCTTTGCACACAGAGGACAAAATAGCTGCGAATGACAGAACCATGTGCTCATTTAGCACAGCCAGTGGGGAAAATTTGGCCACAGTAAATAACTGCACATGTCCTCTCCCATTGCTTTCAGAGGAAAAGCCAATGATTGAGGATTGTACACTTCTTTCCTTAGTTRTGTGGCTACACCCATGGCATTTYGTACCTGCAAAATCAGRCAGGTTTCTAGGCCAACACACRGGGCYGGTCACTGGAGCGACTGGAGCATGYGGTGCCGTTGCTGCAGCCCCACTGTGTGTTGGGCAAGCACAGGAAAGATGTGTGTGCTGGGGGAGTGAAATGGAACTTACAACAGGAAAAACTGCAACCATCTGTGCTTAACAGCACCRGGCTGTTGCCCAATCACATTTACAAAACTCCCAACAGACTTGCTCCTGCAGTTCTGAGAGTTTGCTTTTCACTCTTACCTGTTCCCTGTTCTGTCTTCTCCCTGAGATCATTACATTTGGCTGTCCCTGGCACCTGCAACAGCCCCATCTCCTGAACCATCTATAGTGTCCTTTGGAGTCCAGCTAAGGAAAAATCTTCCAGCTCTCACGATGGGAGGAAAGCTGAGGTTTGTGCTTCATTGATTGACACTGGTGGGAAGGGAGGTGAGCAGATACAGGTCATGCTCTCCTCGTTCTTCCTGCCTGTGAACTGTGCCAAATCCCTTCAGAGGTCAAGACACATCTTTCTGATCATATGAACATATGAAAACACCCCTCTTCATTCCTTTCTTGCCCCCCATCTTGGCTTAGGCCAAAGTCCTTGAGCAGCGCACAGGGTAAAATAAAGTGATGTCTTACTTTTCAGTATCCAGGTGTCTGTGGCTGAAAAGCCCAGCACCAGGCACCAGGACATACCTACATGCAGGCACACAGCTGAGCATTAAATACCAGCTTGGGCACCTGAGGTTTCTACAAGCAACTTACAAGCCTCACTCGTAACTGGAAGCTCAAGCTGATGTATAAATCCACTGTTTCCTGCARCCCCAGTGCATGAACTGCCACATGGCAGGTGATATGCCAAGCCAGAGCCTCTTGCTTGAGTGGGACCCTCAACTCTCACCTTCTGCATGATCCTGGGACCTCTTTCCCACTCTGTGACTCACAGATATCAAATGCTGCAGCCCTGCACGTCACAGTACAAATGCAGGGGTTTGATCCACTCCCCCTCCTTGCTTAATTCTGATGCCTGCTTAGCAGGCTTTTAGCAAAAGTGCTKCTTTCCAGGGCAAAATCTCACTTATTTGCACACCTTGTAAGGCGCAACGCAGCATACCGTGGAAGCACCTTACAGAAAGCATTTCTCCAAGAGATCTTGTTTGTAAACACTCTCTCTTGCTGCATATAACTTGTCTGCAAGCAGTCACGCCTGGGGAAGGAGGGGAAGGACTCTTTGCAAAAGTGTTGCTTTCAGTGCGAGATCTCACTTCTGCACGCTTTGTATAGCAAAAAGCAGCATACAGTGGAAGCACCTAACAGAAAGTATTTCTCCGAGAGTTCTTGTTTGTAAACACTCTCTTGCTGCATCTCACCTRCCTGCATGCARTCACGTGCTGACTAGATGGGGAAAGCCTCCTAGCAAAATTGCTGCTTTCCAGGGCGAGATCTCGCTTCTTTGCACGCTTTGGAAGGTGCAACGAGGCAGAGCGTGGTGGCAGCTTAGGGAAAGCATTTCTCTGAGTGATTCTGCTTGTAAACTCTCTCTCTTGCTGCATCTCGCCTGGCTACAAGCAGGAACGCATTGGGTAGGCAGGAAAAGCCTCCTCGCAAAAGTGCTGCTTTCCAGGGTGAGATCTCGCTTGTTCATGAGATTCTTATTTGGAATCCGCAACGCAGCATACTGTGTACACACCTTAGAGAAAGCATTTCTCCAAGACATGCTGCTTGCAAACACTCTCTGTTACTGCACCTCGTCTGTCTGCAAGCAGTCACRCGCTGGCTAGATGGGGAAAGCCTCCCAGCAAAARTGCTGCTTTCCAGGGCGAGATCTCACTTCTTTGCACGCTTGGGAAACATATCACACAGCTCCTCTTTCATTGTGCTATCATGTGTTTGGCTAGACACATTTTCCAGCAAYTTAGCTTGGCTTGAATCCAAAAAACAGAAATCAGTATAGTCTACCTTTGTTTTTCTAGCTTAATCCAACTGTTAATCAGCTTCACTGTTAAAAATGTGTGCCTAATGTCCCATTTCAATCTGTATTACTTTAGTTTCCAGAAAGTGCTGTGGGGTCTTTGGTTGCTTAGTTTTTGGTGKTTTTTTTCTCCTGAATTTTTATCTATTTAATTCAACTATTATTTTATCTTCAAAAATCTCCTTATATTGTTGCATCATGWGTGAGTTTTCTGGATTTTTTGAGAACTTATATTTTACTACATTCTTGTGCAATCTTGCACTTAAATCCCTGCTGTAAAGGGTGTGGGGTTTTTTGGTTTTTTTTTTTGTTTGTTTTATTTGTCGCATTGGGTTTTTTTGCACACATTCAATTTCTATATATTATTTTAGAACAAAAAAGCTCATATGACTTGTTAGTCTTATTTTGTAATGAAGTTTCACCAGGATTCTAAAGGAAAATGGACTTGTGTCCTTAGGCGTGAGTATTGAGAGTGTAATTTTTACCTGAACATCACAGTAAGAGTTTATGGTGAGATGTTTGCATATTGTGACATTTAAATTATTTTCAGAACTACATTCTTGCAGTAAAAGTTCACCATTTGGTGAACAATGCTTGGCCTGAATTTCATTTTCTTAGTTTTTAATGTGGTAAAGTACTTTTTTTGAGGTTGGCAGGGACATAGCCACAGCCTCACGGTGATCTAGCATACCAGGTRTCTTCATACAGTCTGAAAATTTCATCAGCTCTTTGTATTTTTCATATTTATTTTCATTAATTCAAATTGCATCATTAAGTCAATACATCATTAATTCAAATGCTGAAAAATATCAGGATTACTACAACTCCATCAGGATTACTACAACTACTACAACTACAGATGTTCATAGTCAGTTATGACCCTATGTGGACAATCCATGACTGGCATCTGTTTAAAAAATCACTTCCCACATGATTTTCTCAGTGTWACTTTACTATACATATACAATACTGATATTAATCAGAACACACWGGTATAATGCCAAATTACTTGACAAAGCCTAAACAAATTACATTTTGTACTTTTTCCAACAAACATRCACTATCTTACAGTTAAAAGACAAAACAAAACCAAAACCAGACTCAACTTTATAAGCTGCATTTCATATGAAAAAGACACTTCATTGGCACTTATTCTTTAATAATTATCATTCATGTCTAGTCTTCACTACTGAAGATTTATGCACATGTGACTTACATCAGGAAAACCAGTATATATTACTTTGAGCCATTATCCCTGTTTGGAATATTGCTGCAGCATCAASAGTCTTCCAGCCTCTTGTAACAACTATGGTCATCCAAGATTTATTAAAAGGGAATTTCAACCAGATCCTCAGATCTCTGTGTACTAATTATACAGGACTGTAGATTTAACAAAATTTTTCTTTTGCAGATGTTCTAAATCCCCTGAGCTGCTAAAGGACTGGAAAATACTTTTAATTTCCTCTTATGATGGAAAAAAAGCATGGGATAATTTTCAATGAATTGACAGAAATATTTACTAAACCTCTACTTTTTTTCCTTCATAATAACTTCAACATCTCCTTTGAATAGCAGGCCTAGGGAGAATACATGTTCTAAAAATCTTCAGCTTCTCRTTTTTTCTATGTGATGCTAACATTTTTCTACATTTCATGATCATATATGCCTCCTCACCTATTTTTCATTATGTATAATTTAATATTCACAAGGCCTGCCCTGGCTTCATTATTGGGCCAAAACTGGCTCTAAGCCAAAGTTATCCCTTCTGATTGACYGGAACTGTCTTTTTTACCCATCTAATAAAATCTTCTTTTAAWTAAAATGTTTTCAATTTTTTTTCCTAAACTAGTTTGCTTACATTTTTTCTGGTTTAAAGTTAACTCCTATACACATGATGTGCATCCTTATGTGYAGCATGTATTTTCTTAGTTACTGTTTGGGTTAATTTTTTTTTCCACAAGAAAAAACAATTTGTTTTGGTTACTGGTTCCCTGATCTACTCTGTGATTAACTCTTCTTTATCACAATCTGGCACTTAATTGGGCAGCAATCCTCATGTAAGTAAATTACTAGCTCAAATYTTTAGAAAGTTTAATAATGTCTTAGCACTGGCAGTCTTAAACCCTCCACTGGTATTCAACAGGATGATGCATTTGTTATAAGCTGTTAAAATATGTTTAAATATAAAAAGTTTTGTTGTTTTGCCTGACCAGGATATACTTGAAAGACCATTACTTTAAGTACAATCACTTTATTGTGTGAGAGTAATGAAGCAGATAAGACTGACAAGACTAGACATGGGTTAAAGACCAATTCTCATGGATTACATCAATACACAAAGTAGTGCTGCCTGTCTTGCCYGTCAGCAAGCCACCAAGAAATTAAGGATACTATATACAAGCTCAGCTCTGATGCCAGTGGAAATAGGCCAAACACAGCTGCAATTGGTCATGTCATTGCAAACAACTGACACACCCTTGTAACAAGAGATSCAGGTCATGGGGAAATTAGGAGAACTAAACACAATGAAATAATTATTAGCCTTCGGGGATCCCACTGCAGTCAAGAGTGGTGGCTTATTTTTGTATTAATGTTTCTTTTTTTTTTTCCACAAGAAAGATAGATCTTCCAGATCTTGCCTGAGTAAGTACAGGTATTGTGATTTCCTTGACAGTCAGGCTTGAGTCGTAGAAGAGACTGTCAACARATAAAGGGCTTGTAAGTCCAAATTCAGCTTTGAGTGGTATTTGTGCAGCTATGCGGAAATTGGCAGGGTTGACTTTGTTCTTACTGATTTCAGTGTGGCTGCTAAGGCTTTAAATCAGAGTTGAATCTGGCAATTAGCCATTCCTCACACTAGACAGTGAACAAGAATATGTAGACATATATTCACTTGATTCATACTGTTTCAAAAACAATACAATAGTGCCTATTTAAAATAGTAGAGAGGGAAGACTGTAACACCTAAATTCTCTGCATATTTTTAATACAGGCAGTTTCAGGGGAGAACAATGACTTAAACTTTCAACTTTTGTTTATTATATAAAACACAGCATTTGCATTTTTCATCACAACTAATCAAGTCCAAAATCTGCATCTGTGTACTCCTTATGCTGCAGAATGTCAGTTAGTTTTATCCTCAGAGSTACTGATCCTCCTCATTTCAGTACAAGCAAGAGAGAAAACTCTTGGTCTAGTGACAGTGCCAAAGAGAAGCAAAGAGGAATGAATTTACACTTTTCAGGCTTTTACATCTTTCTAAACATGACTTATAATTCTTCAATGAGAAAAACAGCTGAGCAAGAATTACCCACTCCTTGATCAACTTTTACAAATTACTTGGAACAAGACGGTCTTCACTAAAACTCTTGTGTGAAGAATAATTTATAATAAGAAAATAATACCATGGGAACCATTTTCTTTATTACAAAGCATCATACAACAGTTGCAATATAAAGATCATACAACAGTTGCAATGTTAGGAGGAATCCTTAGAAGTGGTGAGCATTTTTAATGTAAAATATTCTGCTGAAAAGTGGATAAGTCATAATTATTCTTATGTCATTATATAAGGAGCAAAACAAAATGGCTCAATGGTTTGAGGATATTCAAATTGCATTTTAGGCTTCCTACTCTATTATCAATAAYAGGATGCACAAGTCTAGGAAACTGAGAGCAGAGGACAGAAATGTCTAGGGTTGCACATTTTTCCCTTCCAAACACAGATTGTATGGCATAGACCACTATGAGACTGTTCACAAAACATTAAAAAGGATGTTGAATGCTAATAATTCAGTAAACCTACAAGTTGCCATCTACTTWGAACACACAGCAGCTTCACAGTTACATGTACAAAGTCCTCATGGAGGACTTGTCCTTACTTCTCTCAACATTTAATATGCYAAGAACCCTCAGCGCTTTTCCCATGCTTCCCATATGGTTATCCATGAATCACTCTACTTTCTAAGGTAGACTTGCACACTCAACAACTCATTTTCYCCTCTAGGACATTACTTGTGGCCCTTGAGAAGTGAGGAATCCTACTTTTCTGCAAGTTGGTGTGTACCGTTCATAATGTTTATTACCTATTGTCAACTYATAAAAAGCATGACACAGCACTCCATCTTTGCAGTCCAAACAATTTTATTTTCCTGTAGTAAACAGAGTTACAGAAAATCTGCAGCAGTTGTGGTGGCAGAGTTCAGAGGAAAATTATTCCCTGCCTCTTAAGGAGATTGTCTTCTCTGCGTGCTATAACAGAGTAACTCCTTCACAAAGTTCCCCAAACATCTACCTCTTATTGGAAAAWCTCTGTATCTGAAGTTGACCATCTCCAATGTACAAAGGCACCTAATCTTCACCAGTATTTCTGTACCAGAATATGCAATCAATAGCATTTCTCAGCATAACTATTAASTCTGCAGTGACCAAACTGACTTCTAATTTTCTGTGTGCCAATAGCTACTTCTAAAACAATAAYCAGAATCTGCACAAGGTCTGAGTTTCTCCTGAATAATACAAGTCATTGATCCCAAATGGGAGAAGTTCAGCCTSTTCAGGATATTTATCCTTCTGGCTGGAATGGATAAAAAATTATGCAGAAACAGATGTGCCTCAGCCAAATGGTGACCCCAGCGACTTCCAGGTTCACAAATACCTTCTGGAAAAATATATGGAAGAGCTCTTTTGCCTAGATATTTTGATGCTCAAGTACAAAAAAAAGTGTTTGATGTGACTCCAGAAATATGTGCATCAGGTATATGTAGCTGCAATGCCAGAATGATAAAATGACTGTAGATCAATAYGAATGCTTGAGGTGATGTTGCATGACAGGACCAAGAAACTCAATGTTTAAGAATAATGTTTCATGGGAAATAGCAGTCCCAGGACATCTGGTAGCTAAACAAGGAGTTGTCCCTAGATCTCTGAGAGAGAATGATAAAGGTAATTGTAATTAGAAGATATAAGCTAATGACTAAACYGTTCACTCATGAGCCATTAAGGACTCCCTTTTGAGCACACTGAAAGCTGGTTTCACRTTCCTGAATTTGGAACCAATTTGATGTAGTTGGAAGTCTGGGCCCTGCCTCCTCCAAAATTAAGCAGTTTAAACAGCCAGCTTTAATAGAATGGCTTTGAGAACAGCTGGGTCCCCAAGGATGTTCCAACAGGCTGTTAATCATTGATGTTTCAGGATCAGTATTCAGATCCAAATTAGACCTGCTCTTGGTTGCCAAGATGAAAGGCAGAATAGCTGTAGGCATACTTGTCTAGAAAATTATTCCTTTACCTTAATAATATCCTGCAATGCCAGTCTGAGAAAGTAGAGAAGAAATAGCTTCTTAGACACAGATATGTGATTTATTGAGGATCAAGCCATGCTTCAGTCCTGCACAGTGATAACTCCTTCCTCTCTATCCTGCAAAATAATTAATTCTATAATAAACTCTGTACATATGAACTACCTTTGTACCTGTATTTGCCAAGCATTTCAAAGAGAAAAGGAATAAGTTATTGAGCAGCATATAACAAAAGATTTGACAAGTCATGAATTGAACTCCTTTCTCCCTGACTTTCTGTAGCGTTGGCTAGCAAAGCATATGAATGAGGAGCCAACATATCTTATTTACTGACAGTTCTTAACATGCAATTTCATAAATCAGGTCATGTTGACTTTCCTATGTCAGGAACATTCTATGCCTCTACTCCTCCCTGTCTGGGTGTCCTCTGCATCGTTGCAGTACAAAGAAGACAAAGGGATTGTGATTCTCTTACTCTTTAAACAATGGTGGCTTAAACAGAACAAATCAAAACAACCCTCCCCCCGCAATTTGATATTGAAAAACTAAACAGAAAAGCCTCAGTAGAAGTGACCAAGTTGCTATTTCACAGCTTCAACAAAATGTTAGAAAAGTGTGCAAAAATAGTTTCATTTCAAGAAATTCCTGCTGAGAGGTTAGAGCCACCCTTTCAACTAAGGGGAATATCAAGTGCAAAATATATCCTTTAGAAAAACTAGACACCTAGGTAACACTTACATGTGAGAAATGTGTGGCATTAAGCCAGAAACAGAATATAAATTTTGATGCCCAGATAACTATGCCAGAAGTAAATCTTCCAACTTTTACTTGAAATGACATGCAAAACACATGTACAAGAACTATATAGAAGATATTTCACTGCTTGATTAAAATGTTAAAAGATTACTCAGAACACAACCTGTGAATAAGTTAGTAAGTGACCCAAAGGTGTGACTGCCCTAGATCATGAAAGGGAGTCACTGATGAGAAACTCAACAGGACCTGGCAGTGTTTGCTCGCAACCCGGAATCCAGGGCTTCCCTTATCTAGAGCTTTGCTTCCATCTAGTTTTAACTTTCATAACAAGCAAGACTCTCCCTACTTCTACTGAATGTTTTGTAGTCTAAAACTGAGCTCACTGTTTTTTTTGGGTTTTTTTTATTTTTGCAAATTTATCCAATTTTTTATATTTACTGCTTCATCAAGCATAGGGACTATACCTACCTTTTTCTACAGTAAGACATTTTCTTTTCTGTAATTCATGGTTTCTTGGCTTTCTTCTGTAATTCATGGCTATAAGGCGAGAGATATTATTTTAAAGAAGGCCTGAATTCAATCACTTAGATTGAAAGGGAATCAATTTGTGAAACAGTAATAACTAGAATTAGCAATACTGTCCTCTGCCAAGGTCCTAATTGTTCCATACCACAAAGGCATGAATCACAACTCACAGACACTAGGAGACAGCTCAGACACATCCAAGGATGCTGGCCTGGCATGGGGGGACAGCATCCAGAATGACACTGATCCCACACAGATGCTAAAAGCAAAAAATAAACACGATCCATTCACCATGAATGGAAATCATCTGGACAAACAAAATGGGCTGCACTTAATTTTTACTTCAGAAATGTAAACGAACCTCAAAGAAACTCTGTTTTGAAATTCAATAGTGTTCCAGTAACTAAAGCTGCAGAAAGAACAGGGCCGAACAATTGCCAAGTGTGAGGTTCAAGGCATATTCTAACTCCTGTCCTGCACACTTTCATTCATGTATTTACTATACTATGAATGGTAATTTTATTTTAAAACTGACTTATTTATGTCTAATTAAGTGTAAATATATGAAAGGGGAGATYTACTTTCAGCACACTTATGTGTCATGGGACAAATGAGAGGGGCCATTTTTGTCACACAGATACTAAAACCAGAATACATATCATAACACAAACCAAACTTCTGTTATTTTATCACTATGGTTYGCAAAAATATTTTTTCTGTAATTCATAAAGCTTAATGAGTTTCTGAACATACTCATTTCATATGCTTGAGCAGTACAAAGAGGGATATTTATAAGATTTGATGCAATTAGCATCAAATTTTTGTACACTTACCTGAAAAGCAAGCTTTARCAGACTGATTACAGTAGCTCAAACTTCTTTGCCTCACTATTTGTGGTAACACTTCATCACTCATTGGCACCTGAACATTTGTATCAGTTAGCACACTGATAAYACTGCGCTTTGCCTTCGGGGGCAGATTTGTTTGGAGACTGATGAGCTTTTGAAACATTTCATGATTGTATCCCTGTGCAATTTGCCTTGAACATCAAGAGCAAGTAGGAAAAATAAATGGGGAGTTGGCTAAGCAKTACAACAAAGCAGAAGAATCTCTCTTGACTATATACTTGCATTTCGATTCCTTCATCAAATTATGTGTTTTTCTAAAGAAATGTGCTTTAAGAACTATTAGTTCCCAGTTTGATCCAGCAGTCTCCGTTCCTGTGTATCTCTCAAGTACCACTCATTTCTGTTTTAAAAACCCAAATGTTCTCCTTGGCTCGATCTGCCAATTTTATAACAAATAACCATTAGCATTAAGGTTACAAGGTAATTTGCATTTAGATTATGTTTTCTGGACAACACTGGATATATGAATTTCAGAGTGCCATGTCTCATTGAAGTTCTTAGTACAGCCTGGGCTCTTACAGCACATGCTAAAGGCAAATGCACTTCTCTGTAAAAGATGGATAGATAGATAGATAGATAGATAGATAGATAGATAGATAGATAGATAGATAGATAGATAGATAGATAGATGACAGATAGATAGACAGATAGATAAAGATAGATAGACACACAGATAGATACTAAATTAATAAAATTCCTATCTTACCTCATAGAAAAGTGCTAAAGTAACTTTAACAATTTGAAAATACTACTTCAGCTATAATCATTAGCACTCTCTTCRTTTGTAAGTGGAACAAACCAGCTCCTTCAATGATTATTACCTTCCTAATTCTTAACCTGTATCTGTATTTTTAAAACGTTGTTTACCAAGACAATTAAGAACTGGGTATTGAGAACTAGCACAGAAATCTCGAACGTTAAAATGAACATTAAAATGAAAATTTCACAAACACAAATAAAAGCGACAGCAAAAACTTAGAATCTATTTAAATATCTTTTTAGAGATGTCAGCCTAAGGACAAATGAACTTATTACATTTCAATAATAATATTTGTCATCTCCTTTTAATTGCATCTAGGAATACAAAACATGATGCAACTGCACCTGGCTGGATAGCAATGATGGACAGACTGGTAATAAAATTTTCAAGCATGACCTTCCTTCTTCAACAGCCAGATTTACAGAAATGCAGCCCAATTCTTTTACATCAGAGGGTTTCTCTTTTCTGCACAAACCAGGCAGAAAAAAAAAAAGAATACCAATGGCAGCTTTTTAAGAAGGGCTTGATTTGTTAGCTGTGACTAATTTACTTCCTGTGTACGCTTAAATGGATAATACTTCACATTTCAGAACAATAATATACTTGTTAAATATCAAATCCATTTGCTAATTAATTAATCCCTTCAATATCTTCGTAAGGGTATGTTAGCTTTTCRGTGGCTTTTTGTTGCTCTTTGATCTTCAGATGAGGAAAATGAGAACCACAGAGTTGAAGTATCCTTCCAGACACAATGTCCAAYGAAATCCAGAGTGTCTAAGGTAGAACTCAACTTATTATAAAACAGAGGGAGTTTTCAGCAGAGCTTTTGGTTGGAAACTTAACTGCATGAACATTTTCTCATGTAGCCTTTAACTACGTCAGTCTGCTGATCAGACTGGCCTATTCCAAACCCTGCTGTCTCAGTGGGACTCCAGAGAAGTGGGGATGAAGGGCCCAAACAACTCTTCATCCTGGGATTTACAGGTTGTCAGTTTCCTGTTTCTTTAAATTAGTTATTGTTTATTGTTTTAGAGAGCGTGGCTGGAGATAAATGCAACTGCTTTTGATTCATTATTCCTTTGGATTTTTGTTTTAATTAATGTCAGAAGCACTTAGAATTKTAGGAAGACATTCTTTCAATGCATTGAAGACAAAAGAAATAAACTAAAATTATTTCAATGGAGCTATAATGTGAAAAAAACCCAAACATTTTGTGACAACATCAAAAAAGATGAGGCAGTAGAAAAACAAGGCYATGTGTAATTTTCACATGTGTCCCTACTGGCACAGACATAAGGCTGAGTCCTAAAGAAAGCTTCTGGCAAGTTATCCCAGCATGGCTGTAACAGAGATAAAAAAGACACTGAGGCAGGTGTGGGGAAAGTAAGCTTCCACTGACCAAAAAAGAAATAGTCTGTAATTCCAGTTTAAACCCTGAAGCTGGGATTCATCTTTCCCATGTTAAAGATGACTGGTTGGTCAAGGGTAATGAGGACAGAGTTACTCAATTCTTACTCAATGCGATTTTTCTAGGACTATACCTATCATTAACTATTTTGACAAGTGTGGGAGGTGTATGTTATGACAAGATTGAGCGTGAAACAGAATGGCTACAACTGCAAACAGCATAATCATTTATCTTACTGACAAGAAAAGGGAGCTGTGGTAATTGCCAGGGAATAAATGGAGTCAGCRGTGTTTTTAATATGGCATGAACTGCTGTGTGCAATGAGAAAGGCAAGAGACCACAGAGAGTAAGGAGGTAAGACACATAAAGGAGGACTAACAGCAAGTGATCAAAGAGATGGGAGTCAGTGGGACTTCTCTGCAGCCATGCAGGAGTAACCTAAGGAGAGAATTGATACCCAAAGGAAGAAAGGGCCAGGAAGAGCATGCTGACAGCTGCATGGGCAACAGGAAGCTAGAGGCAACAAAAAGGCTAAGTGGGAGAAG
>NW_026623463.1:1048337-1103194 GCF_030028575.1 Malurus melanocephalus
GGGACTAACAAACCAATTTCCACGCCAAGTGCGCTATTTACTAATAAGGTTTTTTAATCGTAGACCCTCTGACTTCTGTCGCTCCTTTTGCCCACGAGCAAGCACCKACAGTGGACGCCCCTGGTCCTCGCTGGTGTGTCACCAGGCGGGCCAACCCGCCCTGGTGTCTGTCACACGCCCACGAACGCCTCACGCCAGCAGCGCCACAGCGCCCTCAGGGGCGGCRCCATCACCGGGACCCCTCCCCTGGCACGCATGCGCGGTGCGCGCGGCGTCTGCGCGCGGGCGGAGCGGCGCGGTGCCGGGAGCGGAGCGCTGAGGGACAGCCCGGAGCGGGCACCGCCGCCCTGCAGGGCAGCCCCGCCGCCGCTGCCGCCTCCTCCGCCTCCTCCTCGCCGCCGCCGCAGCAGCAGCAGCTGGCGCTGCTTGTGATGCAGCCGAACGGCGGCGAGGAGGCGGCGGACGGGGCGGTGGGGGTGGTGCTGCAGCCGAATGCCGACTCGCAGCTGCCGCCCTCCGCTAGCGGTGGCCTCATGGTGTTCTACGAACTGGGGCCCGCCGGCGACCCCGAGGTGGGGGAGGAGGAGGTCGAGGCCGAGGCCGAGACCGAGGCGGYGGGCGGCGAGAGCACGGCCAGCCTGGAGGAGCTGGAGGAGGAGGAGGTGACGACGGCGGCGGCTGCGAGCGGTGAAACKGCGGCGGGCGGCGAGTGCAAGAGCTGCACATACCAGGGCTGCAACGAGACCACCACGCAGGTGGTGAAGCAGCGCAAGCCWTGGATGTGCAAGCGGCACCGCAACAAGATCTACAAGGACAAGTACAAGCGCAAGAAGAGCGACCAGGCCCTGGGGGGCGGCGGGGCGGCGGCCGCTGGGGGCGGCCCGCGGGCCGAGGTGAGGCGGGGGGCGGCGGAGCCTCGGCCGGGCCGCTCTCGGGGGACAGTCGGGGTGCCAAGTGGTCTCCGGGAAAGCCAGGTTCTGTCAGATGGAATGGGACTCTTACAGAGGAAAGGGAAGAAGTCTAGGGCCGTTCTACATCTCGCTCTTCCTCCAGTTTGCCAAAGCAAGCCCCGTTTGTTTTTGGCTGACATAAATTGTAGAAGCTTATAGCTACACCTGAAGATCCCAGGAGAAGAATTACTGTTAGAGGATGCTTCGCTGTGCAGAGTGGCTTTTTTCTATGGGAGGAAAGTATAGATCTAAGGGAGATGTCAGACGCCTGCTCAGGTGGTGYTGAAGTGTGGGGTTTTAAAGTCTTAAAGGCTGTTGTGTATCAGGTATATAAAAATTACTTGTGTAGGTTCTTCAAGATGTTTTTCGGTTCTTACTTTTTATATTAAATGGCAGGTAGATATCTGGACCACTACTAGTTCATATTTAATTTCCAGAAGCTTATRTGTATTATTTAGATGGGAAAATACTATCAGAGGGAGAACCAATGGTAGCTTTAAACTTTTTAAATATTTTTCCCCCGCAGTTCCCCAGTGACTCAGCTAGGATAACACACTTCTCTGATGGGCACTTGTTCAGAGTTAGTGCTTYAGATCTGGTATTTAGATGAGATAAAAAAAGGGAAATAGTTTTATACCTGAAGGTGCTGAGTAGTTTGTGCTCWAAGGGAAGTAGTGGTTGCCTGAGGAAAAACAAAGCTTTATTTGACACTCCTGCTAAAAGCAACCCTTTTATGTCAGCACAACTGCCTCTGGAGTCATGTGACTGAGAATGATCAATGTAAACTGACCATCTTTTCCTGTTTCTGTTTTTCTTCATATAAATACAATAGTAACCATACTGGATGTCACACCAAATAATCTTCTTTTGTCTGTCAGTAAAAACTATTAGGCAGGTGTTTGGTTTTTTTTTTTTTTTTTTTTAAAGGGACTGTATATGATGCTGCTAAGGAATATTATCTCATCTTTTTCAGTTCAAAGGACTTGCTGAGGTTTTCTGATGTATTCTGTAACTACAAGTGATACATGTTCCATATAGTATTTTGAATTCTTGTTGAACCTTTGTGAGCTCTAAACATCTGTTACATTTTGRTAGTTTATTCAGGTCTGCTACCTGGTGTGAATACTCTCTTTGTTTTTGAATCTTTTTGGTGTCAACTTAATTTGCCAGGTAGTGTTTACATTAGAACAATTTCTTTTCAGTTTGTGATACTTTGCTTGGTAGCTCAGCTCTAAGCTTTTTCCTTAGCATTGAAAGGACATAGCATGCTTGTTTCCAAGGAAGAAGTTATGCTTTTATTGTCCTTGCTGTTTTGTTTTCTGATTTTAGTAGCTACTTCTCTTTTAAATCAGGGAATAGAAGCTGCACATATGATTCAAGATAAGAATGAATTCTGGATTTATAGACCAGCGTGACTTTCCCTCTTCTCTTTTCCTTTCCTGATAGCTCATCCTGCTCGATTCATGATCCATCTGCACAAACACTTGTGCTAGTTTAGAAAGGGGGACAGTGTGGGAGAAGGGTAAAAATGCTGCATTTCATGTAGTCATGGGTTAAAACTTTTTGATCTGTAACATGAAATGGTTATCATTGTATGTTGGAAGAGGGTGAGTTTTCCCAGTTTCTGCARGCACAGGTTGCTTTGAATTTTAGGAAATTAAGGCCTGAAGTTACAGAAGCAAGCAAAATATTTGGTGCTAAAATTACTATGGTTTTTTGCAGTGATGTCTGTTAAGGCCACTTTCAGTAGAAGTTCCTAGTAAAAGTTTCGTTTTTCACTTCTGTAGACAAGATTGAAGTGAAATTTACTGGGGTACTTTTTTGTTCTTGTGTTTGAACCTTTCAGGTAAATGGAAGTGTCAGTAAGTTAATGCACATAGGATTCAACATTGGTTGAAATTTTCCAAACCATTCATAGTTTCTTTAGAGCAGAGTGTAGAGCCACATGGTATTTGTATGTCTAATTCAGTTGACAGGGGATTGTATAAGGAACAGAATTAACTTGCAAAAAAAAAAAAAAGCCTGTGGCTTTGGCAAGTTCATACTAGTTTTCTGAAGTTTGTTTTGGTGCTACGAGTATTATTGTTATTCTTTGCACAGTTTATAATTGTAAATTACAAATGGTAAATACCATTCATTTTCACAAGCTGAGCTGTTGCGAATGACTTCACTTTTAAGAAATGCAATCAAATAAATTGAAGCCATAAACTAGCCCTAGTAACCTGTTTAGTTTTGCAGTGTGGAGGACTAACTCACCTGCATTGCTTCATTCTTACTGGTGAAATAGTGAAAGGAGATGGAAAGAAGAGGCCAAATCTTGAATAGGTAGATTTCCATTCCTGTGCTTTCCTCTGCAGATTAAGGACACAAATGTTCTTTGCTCATGCGATTTTCTGTGTATCACTGTAGTTTATAGTCTGGCTTCCCTGTTTTTTGTTTTGTGTCATATGCAGGATAGCGTTGAAGGTTCAGTGTCTGTTACAAAGCAGAGAACAGGATCCGTTGGAGATCGCCCAGCAAGACCTACTCTTTTAGAACAAGTGTTGAATAAAAAGAGGCTGGTAAGTCTTGTTTTCAAGAGGTTTTGAACTCAAAGGCAGTGTAACAATGTTTACCTGTCACCATCGTGAAAAAAGAAAATAAGTTTAATAAGCATACACTGCATGTGCATATTTTCAAATTTGGAATATGCTTCAGAGATGTGTGCCTCAGCCTCTGAAGAATACTAAGATGACTGAATTTAATGATCACTGCCACATTAACTGAAGTTTTTGTATTTTGGTAGTAACAGATGTGGTGGTTTTAGGGTAAATAGTGCCTATAGTACGACTGAGATGGTTTTAGCTTGTTAAACCAAAGCTTTAGGCAGAACAACTTCAGGTCTGTGGTGGGTTTTAGAAGTTGTAAATGTGACAGAATCATGCATAAAATTGTGTATATATGTGTTGATAAAGCAAAGTCTAAGCAAACAGTGTGGTTAAGATTTGTAGGCTGTGTAAATGGCATGTGTCTTAGGTTTTTAAACACTTGTTTTTCCTTTAAAGTGTTAAGCCAGATGCAGGGTAATAATTCAGTAGCTACAGTTTCTTTGGTTTCTTCATTGTAACTTTTCTTTGCTCCATATTTTTGCAGTCCCTGTTCTTCAAAAGCTATTGGGACTGTCTTCTCTTTGTTATCTGTGCAAAGCAATTTAACAACCCTCATCAAAGTGCTGTAGTGCTTGTTCAGAAATTGGGAAAGCCTTTAAAGAAAATTATGTTAGTCTTAAATAACAACTACATAGATTTATATGATTTTTTTCCTAATGATTACATCTAAAACTCCAAGGAGTATTTGTAGCTTTTCRGTTTTTGCAAGAAAAAAAGGTAATGATCTATGGAGTAATTTTTGTATTATCTGTTGTTCTTCATGCCCCGCTTACTGGATTGCCCTTTCCTAGAGTTTTCTGTTGGTGGCTTTTAATTAAATTTGAATGGTATCTGATTAATGAAACATTATCTTTTATAGAAATACCACAATCAGATATTTTTTAATACATATTGAGAGCTTTTGCATAGAGTTTTGTCAAGGATCTTTAAGAKCTCGGGTTTACTTGCACTATTCTTGAAATTCAGAATTGATCTGGTTCTTACTTTTATTTTTGTCCTCTGATTTGCAGCTGTAGTACCTCTTTGGTTATATCACTGAAGTGACCATAGATAATAAGCAAGTATCTAGGAAATGCATTCAGCTGAAAAAGAACCCTTTTCCTGTGTTAATTTTTGGAAGGATCAATTCCCAACCTGATTTGCCATTTGACCTTATAATAACTTGTGCTGCCACTGTGCAGGAATGAGAGTGAACAACCAGAGTTGGATTACGGACTGCAGCTGTTCATGCCAGGACACAGATGCAAATACTTTTAGATACTTTTGTCCTTTGATTGATGGCAGAGGATTTTTTTGACTCATTCCCTGTGGGTGGACTACTRTTTTGAATTGTTGGGAAATTCTGAGCACTCAGTGAACATCATAGAGTATCTTGAGTTGGAACGGACCCATAAAGATCATGATTCCAACTCCCTACTCTTTCACAGGACTGCCTAAAACTGACCTGTGCTAAGGGCGTAGTCCCRATGCTTGAACTGTGACAGGCATGTGAGCTTTGCTGCAGAATTACAGTATTTTATTCATCTATTAAAGTATTTTTGAGCAATCTGCAGTGGGAAATGTAGAAATTAGCTCAGAACTGAAGCACAATGGAAAGATGTTTTGGTTTTAGTATGTCAGGATTTAGATTACTGCTGTCTGCTATACTTACAGGGGTTTTGCGATACTGTTTATTCTTTGCATTCTGGATGTGCTTGCAGATGTGTGTGAATGCTGTTTCTGGTTATCTGCTGATCTTCTGAAACAGTTTTAGATGTATTTTGTGAGCATGTTTTGTAATTGTGCAGTATTTAATTGTTCTCTAGTTTGTATGAATGTACTGGTTTGGGCTGGGATACAGTGTATTTTCTTCACAGTAGTTTGTATGGGTTTGTGCTTTGGGTTTGTGATGAAAAGAATGTTGATAGTGCAGTGCAGCACTTCATCCATGGCAAGGAGAGAGGGAAGAATAGGCTGATGGAGGGAGGGAAGATATATAGCTGTGTGCTGGGGTTAAACAACAGCAGTGGGTAATGCACAAATTCATGTAGTGGAAAAATACTACTATGGTAGCTATTTGATGTACGTGAGTTTTGTAAAATTCATTTTCTCTCTCTTTCAGTCCCTACTCAGAAGCCCAGAAGTAGTGCAGTTTCTGCAGAAACAACAGCAACTGTTAAGTCGACAAGCTTTGGARCAAAGGCAGCAACAGTTTCAAGGAGCACCTGGGTAATGAGAAAGGATCAATGATCTGCAAATGAGTCTGGTGCTGAAGGAGGGATAGGATCTGTATTTTTATAAATGCAAAGAATCTCACTGTTTAAATGAAAGTTGCTGTTGTTACCTATTTGTTTCTTGTTTGCACTTTTGAGGTTTTGAGGTGCTTGGATGTCTGCAAACTTGTGAGCAAATCACAGAATGGCCTGGGTTGTGTTACAGAAACTTCCTAGAGTGACCATTCGTGTGACTTTCTGGCAATCATTCTTCCRGTGCCAGAGATTTTTAACTTCTGAAACCAAAGCTTTTTTTTACCATGGGCAGCTCCAGTGATCTGACAGGCCCCTCTCGACTCCCTGCACACCCAGCTCAGTCAAATTACGTTTCCTTACTGGTTCGACCCCAAGTCTCGTGTACCTTGTTCCATAAAGCAATTTATTCAGTGTGGTAGCCCAGAAACAGCCTAGGCTGATGCCTCCAAGGAGGGATTTCAAATAAAGGAACTCCTGGGGTTTTATACCATCACAGTGTAAGGCAAGTCTCACTCTTCCTCCTGAATCTCCCCTTTAGAGTCTTCCATTCCCGCTGTGTCTCTGTGTTCATTCACCTGCTTAGGCACTCATCATCATGCCTGTTGTTATGCAGAGTTGGGAGTTCACAATCTCCTGTCTGGGCTCCCATCGAGATGCAGTATCTGCATCTCCTGACTGCAGGCAAACCATCTACCTGCACCAAATGTATTCCTTAACAGTTGGAAGGAACCTTAAAAGATCACGTTGAAGGTTCTGTGAACAGAGACACCTTTCATAAGACCAGGTTGCTCAGAGCTCCATCCACTGTGGTGTTGAACACTTCCTAGGAAAGGGGGCATCCATATCCTGCTTCTGTGAGCAGYCTGTTCCAGCCTCACCATCCTCACAGTAAAGAATTTCTTCCTAGTATCTAATCTAAACCTACTCTCATTGTGAAGGCATTCCCCTTTATCCTGTTCCTACATTCCCTTGTGATAAGTCTCTCTCCTGTCTTTCCTATAGGCTCCCTTCAGGTATTAGAAAGCCACAATTAGTTCACCCCAAAGCCACCTCTTTTCCAGAATGAACAGTCCCAATTCTCTCAGCTGTTCCTGATAGGAGAGATCTTCCATYCCTCTAATCAACCTGTGACCCTTCTCTAGATTTGCTCCAACAGATGGATGTCCTTCCTGTTKGGGAGTCCCAGAGCTGGAGATGCAGTCCTTCAGATGGGGTCTCACGAGAGCAAAGTAAAGGGGCTGTGATGGGTTGACCTTGGCTGGATATACAGATTTATGAGTTTTCACTAACTGCTGTCTGCTGTCCTTTCTCAGATAGATGTTATTTGCCATTTCAAGATCATCCTCCACCCCTGCAGATGTCCAAAATCAGACCATGGCTTGGGCTCCTTTCCATCAGGATGGGTGTTAAGGACAGGAGAAGCAGCACACTCAGTTGTTTGGCACCAACATAGGCTCTTTGCATCACGCTCTCCTTGTTCCTCGCAGAATTCACTGTTCATCAGTTCATGTCATTTGTGCTGCTTTACTTCTGCAACATACAATTTAACCACAAATTATTTTTCTCTCAAGGTTAAATCTAGAGGCACACAACAGGTTTCCCCATGCTTCCACATTGCCCATCAAGTACACCCAGCTACTTAAGCAAAGACAATCCCATGAATGGGTTTGCCTTTTTCCATGGGAGGAGAAATCTACCCCCATTTTCCCAGCCACTTCCTCTATGTAGTGCAGGGATCTTACCTCCTCCCAAAGTGTGTAGGGATTTTGTTTGCGCAGGACCAGGGAACTTAGCAGATCCCTAGTGTTAACAAGCCAAGTGGCCTCTGCTAAGTTTGTATCCCAGTGGTTCCATGCCCCATTACCTAACACTCKTAACACAGTCTTCAGCAGTCTGTTGCGCCTCTCAGTCTTTCCAGAGGCTGACGGGTTATAAGGGATRTGATGTCCACTCAATGCCATGGTTTTTTGCCCAAGAGTTTATGAGGTTATTTTGAAAATGAGTCCCATTGTCTGACTCAATTCTGGGGTACCCTGTTCCATGAAATGTGTCTCTCAAGGCCTGAGGTTGTGTGCAAGCAGTTGCAGTTGTTTACAGGRTATGTTTCCAGACAGCCAGTTGTTGCCTCTATTGTGGTGAGTATATAATGCTTGGCTTGGCATGTTCATAGCAATGGTCCAATATAGTCCATCTGCCAGGTCTCACTRTATCCAAAATCCAGTCAATGCCCTCTGTTCCAGAGAAAGTTTACTTCTGTGGCTTGGTTGATCACAGCACACGCTTCTCATTCATGAATGATCTGTGCAATGACCTCCATGGTCAGGTTCACCCCGTGATGATGAGCCCATCTGTCTGTTGCAGTTGATGTTTCATGGGCCCATTGTGTTATAAATAGCTCACCTTTCCACTCCCAGTCCAAGTCTACCTAAGTTGATTCAGTTTTGTCAGCCTTACCTACTTGTTCATTGTTTTGATGTTCTTCTGTGGCACAGCTTTTGGGCGTGTGAACATGTTCCTGATGTCCCTTTCCGGTCATGTTTTTGACCCGTCCACCGATGTCCTGCCCCAGTGCAGGTGCAGTCCAGCCCACATGGGTTTATCCTGGCCAGTGTGATGCCCATCCACAAGAAGCGCCAGAAGGAGAATCCRGGAAATTACAGGCCAGTCAGCCTGACCTCAGTGCCCAGCAAGATTATGGCACAGATCATCTTGAGTGCCATCACATGGCACATACAGGATGGCCAGCRTATTAGACCCACCCAGCATGGGTCTAGGAGGGGTAGGTCATACTCTACCAGCCTGATCTCCTTTCATGACCAGGTGACCCACCTGGTGGATGCAGCAAAAGCTGTGGATGTTGTCGATCTGGACTTAGGCAAGGTCTTTTGACACTGTCACAGCATATTCCCGGRAAAGCTGGCAGCCCACAGCTTGGACAGGAGCACTCTTCACTGGGTTRAGAAYTGTCTGGATGGCCGGGCCCAGAGARTGGTGGTGAATGGTGCTGCATCCATTTTGTGGCCAGTCACTACTGGTGTTCCCCAGGGATCACTGTTGGGGCCAGTCTTGTTCAATATTTTTRTTGATGATCTGGATGARGRTATTGAGTCCCCCATCAGTWAATTTGCAGACARCASTAAGCTGGGAGCATGTGTTGATCTGTTGGAGGGTAGGAGATCTCTGCAAAGGGACCTGGACAGGCTGSATAGATCRACTGAGTCCAACAGCATGAAGTTTAACAAGTCCAAGTGCTGAGTCCTGCACTTTGGCCACAACARCCTCTGCAGCTSCACAAGGTGGGGACAGTGCCCAGGTGGGAAGGGATGTGGGGGTACTGGTCAACAACAGACCAAACAGGAGCCAGCAGTGTGCCCCAATGGCCAGAAAGGCCAATGGCATACTGGCCTGTATCAGGAATASTGTGGCCAGTAGGACTAGGGAAGTCATTCTTCCCCTGTATTTGGCACTGGTGAGGCCACMCCTTGAGTACWGTGTCCCATTCTGGATCTCTCAGTTTAGGAAAGACGTTGAGATGCTTGAACATGGTCCAGAGGAGAGCAACAAGGCTGGTGAAGGGCTTGGAACACAAGCCCTATGAAGAAAGGCTGAGGGAGCTGGGGTTGTTTAGCCTAGAAGAAAGGAGACTCAGGGGAGACCTTAACTACCTGAAAGGCGCTTGTAGTCAGGTGGGGGTCAGTCTCTTCTCCCAGACAACAACCAACAGAATGAGAGGACAGTTTTAAGCTGAGCCAAGGAAAGTTTAGGTTAGATGTAAGAAAAAAAWTCTTCACTGAAAGACTGATTGCACACTGGAATTGTCTGCCCCAGGAGGTGGTAGAGTCACTGTCCCTGGACATGTTTTAAAAAAAGACAGGACATGGCTCTCAGTACCATGGTTTAGTTGATGACAAGGTGTTAGGTCATTGGTTGGACTTGATGATCTTGAAGGTCTTTTCCAGGTTAGTTCATTCTGTGATTCTGTAATCCCTAGGTTGCCAACTGGTCTTCCATTGCTGCCACTTCCATTGCAGCCACCATCCAGTATAGAGTACAGGTSACTTTTCTCATTCAGCTACCTCTAGGGCTAGTTTGATGGCCTTCACTTCTGCAAATTGACTTGACTCGCCTTCTCCTTCAGCAGCCTCAATGGCTTGTCCACCTCTGATGGCTTCCTGCCACATGGCAGGATCCATCAGTAAATAGACATAGACTCTTTCATCTTCCAGTAACTCATTATATGGTGGTGCTTCTTGGGCACAAGTCACCTTCTCTGGAAATGCTCCAAAATCTCTTCTTTATGGCCAGTCCACGATCTCTTCCAGGATTCCCAATCAAGCTCGTGTAATCAATATTACCTACTAATCAATATTACCCACTTAACTCCATGTRGTGCTGGKTGTGTRATGTGTTAAGKGGATGTTTCCTTTRAACATCCCATAGTGTAGCACAGGCAGTCATGGTGCCATGCGATGTGCTTCTGTCCCAACAATGTCTGAGGTGGCTTGAACCTCCTCACAGGCTGCTCTGCAGAAAACCACACTGCCAAAGGCCAGTGCTCAGAAAGGAGATAGAGGAGTCCTACAGAATTGACTTTATTGGAGTAAAATGACTGTAGCAGGKTGAACATTGGCTGGGTGCAGGTACTCACTCAGCTGTGCTATCAATCCCCTTCCCCGTGGGACRGGGGAGAGAATAAGATGGAGAACAACCAGCAGGTGAGATAAGGTAGTTTTATTGCAGTGAAAGGAAAGAAATAAGCGAGAGTTTGTGCATGCATAAGCTAAGGAAAAAAAAAAGTCAGCCTCTACTTCCCTTTGGCAAGCAATGGTTGGACACCTCCTGGGAATCAGGGCTTCAGCATGTGTAATGATTCCTCTGGGACACAAACATTGAAAGAGTCACAAATGAACCCCCCTTCCTCCTCTCTCTCTTATCTTATATATCTGAGCTGACATCATATGATTTGGAATATCCCTTTGGTTGATTTGGGTCTGCTGGCCTGGTTGTGTCCCCTCCCAGGATCTTGCCCACTCCTATCCCTTTGATGGGGGAAGGAATGTCAGAGGGACAGCASTGCTCAGCAGTAGCCAAAACACTGCTCTGTTATCAGCTCCTGTCCAGCCACTCATGCAAAGCACAGCACCAGGAGGTCTGTGACCTTTACCTTAGTCAAACCCATTACTTAACAGATTTTCAGCCAATTAAAATGAACTTGCGATTGATTAAGAATCGAAACACTATAGTGTGTAAGTGTTATATCCCCTGTTTTGTTTATAAAAATAAGTTCTGCATTAAGCCACATTTCTGAATAGAGGTTATCCAGATGGAGTAGGTGCTTATTATCAAGTGCTACTTTTATATTCCAGCATTTTGATCCATTAAATAATACCTCTTCAGAAGTATTTGTTAGTCTTAAGGATTTTTTACAAGCTGTGATTTTTGTATGTACAAAACTTGTTCTGTAGGGATTTATTGTGTTTAGCATTGTGCAAGTTGTTCTTTAAAAAAGAACTTGAAAAACTTTGTATGAACATTTCTGGACCAATAAGTGAATAAAATATTTGGTTTTTCTTTAAAAGAACATCTGCTCTTTTGTTTTGTTAAATTTGTATGGGTTTTTCTCCCTGTGCTAAAACAGCCAGTTCTGACTAGATGGCATTTTGTGTTCCAGTCTTGTTGCAGAAAGTTATTTTAGCTTTAAGTAAAATTATGTTACTTTTCAGTGTGTAAGAATATATGTGAAAACATAGTTGGCTAAAATTGTACAATAATGTACTTGATTTTGTTTTAAATAGCCAGCTTATGAAAGTGAACAGCTCATATGGGAGGACAGATCTGATTTAAACTTTTAAAAAACTCAAACCCTCAGGGTAGAAAATTGGCACACGGAGCATTTGTTAAGACAGTGCTGAGCAAGTTGTTGATGTCAAAAAAATGGAAGGTGATGAAGTTGTGCACAAAGATGTTCAGTAGAGTACAGATCACCTATTGTGTATTTTTGGTGGTCTGTGATAGCAGCACATCAGGCTGGTGCAGACACTGGGAGCTGTGCTGGTAGCAGTGCTCTCATGTTCAGGCAGAAGTAAGGATAGGATTCCCAAACCAGCAATGTATGTCTGTGTGGCTCTGAGGCCCATTATGTTACCTACTCCCTTCTGTCATTGCAGAACAAAATCTGAATTTTAGGAAGATGAAAACATGACACTTCTTTAAGAGTGCATTCTTACTATATCTCTGTTTGTCCTTGAGCTGTTTGAGAACCACAGAGCTGCAAGTCTGTCTTTCCACTAATGTCAGTCTGGTCCAGAGGGAAGGCTTCTATCATAGTTTATCACTGCTCACAACTGCCTGTCAGGTCAGAGGTGTCCCTATCAAAAGAAAGTGAAACCATCCCCCTGAATCATATAATCTACCACAGGACAGTSAAGGATTCATATACTGTACATGGAGATTTTATGCTGTATTAATTTTCAATACATTTTCYTGTGTTGAGCGTCCCATTACTCACTTAGTGCAGTCACTGATTCCTCTTGCCTAAGACTGATTCGTATGAATAAAGGCTCTAAATGCTCCAGTTCCCAAAGTCACTTGTGGTCAGACTGAGACCTACAGCTTTCCAATCTCTTTCAAAGAGAAGAATGGGATACAAGGGAAAAAGCTCTTAAAACAGAAATATCTTTATTAACAGTAAAACACAAGACGTGAGTAATCCCTTTTACAATAGAATAATTCCAGGCAAAGAAAGTGGAGCGTGTTACAAAGTGTATTGTTCAGACTAAATGTGTTGTCTTCAGAATGCCTCAAATTAAATGCAGGAGGAGGAATGCATGTGAAAGTTTCGCCTTGGTTAGTAGTCATTACATCCTTCTTGGTATGACACRGCATGGAATACAGCGCTCTAGGGCTGGTTGGAGGATCTCTCTCACTCCTGAAGCTACGCCTGAGATTTTCCATTCTTGAGAGGCAAGAGCCCTTGTATTGTTCTTTATACAGTGATCTATGCTGGTTTGCAGAATATCACAAACTGTGGATGGTGCAGATGTTTGGTTTTGCTTCTGACGGAAAACAGAGGGCAGAATTATTCAGAGACATAGGCGACTGTTAATTCTGTGGATGACTCACAGTGCTTTTCTGCACCAGATAAGCTCATAGTTAACCCCATAGTTAACACACCTTGTTTAAATCATTATTTTGGCTTCTTGACTAAATCCACCATTTTAGCCCCTTGCATAARGCCAATTTTTTGGCTTCATTGATCCACACAAAAAGGCCTGTTTCACTTTTTTGTCTCACTTCTCAGCCCCATTTATACCACAGAGGTGATACGAAATGAGGGTTTAAATTGCTAACACTGACTTATCTGCAGGAAGTAGGCTGTGGTACATTTAACTTGTATTTTAAAAATATTATATATAAATAAAAACTCCAGCTGCTTGAGTAAGTGAAGAAAATTTATCTGAATGCACATTATCTCTGCTCATCATTATGTTTGTTCCCTTGCTGTCTTGTTTGCAAAGCTTCTCATGGACATAACTGTGAATTAATAAGACAACACACACTTTAGCATTAAATAAACCACTTTGAAATATGATGTGCTCACTCACTACTGTGAAAGTGCAAGGGGTCAGATTTTACCAAGTTTCTTCTAGATTTTCTTTGCTGATGAGGTCTGTATTTAAAATTATTAACTGGTTGGTCTGTTTCACCCTATACTATTCATATCCAATATTATTTGAATACTAACACAGAATATAAAATAGCAGCATCCATGGATAATAAAAACACTTATGACTGAAGATCTAAAATGTGTTCACAATTAGCTGCACATGGTCACATTGACTGTAATGGAAGAGTAGCTGACTCTGGAGGACATAGTGGTTATGTCTACTTTGCRTAAGAGACATGGCCTGCAAATTAGGTTTGTTATCTGTACAGGCATCAAGTTTGCAAGCATGGCCCAGGTGCAAGTGGAGGTGTTCTCTTGGTAGGGTTCTCATGTGCCTTACCTCCCTGGCAGGGAAGCGTGGCATCAGTATGGCAATGAAATGTAGGGCATGCCTGGGCAAGGTGTCTGGAAAGCCTGAGGGTGAACAGGTTGCAGGATTGTGGCTGTTCCTGGCTGTTCTGGAGCTTCCTATGGGTAGAGGATGGATGCAAACCAAAGGCTGTGTTCTGTGCTGGTCCCCAACATGCACTAAAGACACAAAGAGATTTCTCTCAGCTGAAAAAAGACTAAATGCCCACTCAGGCTTCCTGTATCTTGTGGAAGGGTGCTCCTGAAGCTGCCACGAGGAACAAGCCCTGTTCAGTGGCTGCAGTGAAGCCTCCAGGTTGAGAAGTTTTTTATTCGCAGAACTAAAGTCTCATAGAATCTCTCTCCCCCTGCAAGATGGGACCAACCCTGCCAAGCTCTTTTTTCATGGTGACTTGACCTCTTAGTTGTTCTCAGGGAAGCACACTTGTCCATTCTTACAAGCTTTAAAAATGTGATTTCATAGTCAGGAGTATTCATGACGGTTCCTGCCGACTCTATTTTCCTTTGGGCACTGCAATTTCCCACTTATACATGAAATGAGCTGGTTTATCGCAATTCCCAGGYAGATGCTCTCTATATAGTCCATGTCTTTCAGTGGTGCAATTTCTGTGCAGCCTGCATATTTCTTTGAGGAGCACACACTGGATGTGCTTATAGTGTCGTTGAACAGTTGCCCCAAAGCTGAGCTCCTCATTAGTCTTGCAGTGAGGCAGAGGGCACTTCCAAGTGCGGTTCCCAGATGCAACCAGAGCCTACTCTCTGGATCACGTGGAACACCATTTGCCCCAAAATATTGAATGGCTTTATCAGGAAGCTGACACACTCTCCCAGGCTGGGTGTATAGGAAGAACCCAAGCAAGGATTGTGGTACTTCCAGCTGCTCCTAAAACTGTCTTGATCAGTTCAGATGTGAATGCACAGAGCTGTAGTGAACACAGTGGCTGCCCAAGCTCATACTGTCTTGATCCCTCCAGCAATGACCACCGAGATTATCTGGTTGTATGCTCCCTCCTCCTCAGTCTCTTCATCATCTCAGTGCATTTCTGGCTACTGGAACACCCATGAACTGTAAATCCTCCATAAAAATTTTCTCAGACCCCTCAGTGTGGTATCCACTCACACCAAAGGGTTTGGGTTGAGATKTTCAAGCAATAGCCTGCTCTCCAGRTTTCTCCAGAGCAAGGAACTTTTGCCTTTTGCTTGGGGAGCACCTGGGACATCATCATCAAATAGTCTCGGTTGGAAGTGACCTTTAAAGATTGTCAAGTCCCAACCCCCTGCCATGGGCAGGGACACCCTCTTTTAGACCAGGTTACTCAAAGCCGCATCCAACCTGGCCTTGAACACTTCCAGGGATGGGGCATCCACAACTTCTCTGGGACAGCTTTTCTTGTGCCAGTGTCTYCCCACCCTCACAGTACAGAATTTCTTCCTAACGCTCTTCCAGTTAAAGCCATTACCCCCTTGTCCTATCACTATGTGGCCTTCTGGTGATAAAAATTTACATTTTCAGCAGCACTTCTCAATTTGAAAAATGTTATGTAATTATCTTATGACTCATTAATCTTTTCTGGTTGTGTTTGATTTTGGTTGTACTAAGTTAGTTTATGGGGAGCCAGGAGAAGAGGTGAATAATGGAGAGGATGTAATCTTCCTTTCCTTTGCAGAGCACCATGTAGTGCTAAAGTGTTCCTAAAAGTTTCAGTTGCACCAGAGAAGTCTTGATCYGAGAAAATGAGTCTTATACTTGAGACCTCTTTGAAGTTCCTGAATTTGATCAGGCTTCTTTATAAATTGTTTCCATCCAGTCAAGAAGCAAACAATCTCTGCCTGAGCTGCCTCTGTAAATCCAGCTGTTTGTGCAACTCCTTTGTCACTGGTGAGATTGATTTGTGGAGCTGATAGACAAAGGTGGGTGTTGTAAGCCGAGAAAAACAAAGGCATATTAGATAGGGTTAGAGTCACAAATGCCTTGTTTTTTGCATTTTAAGAGGGGTGTGGTAAATATGATGTTTATAGCGAGAGATGTTTGGAGTGTTGATTTTATGCTGAGGAAAATTAATASGAARTAYCTATGGAGAAACATGTTTCATCCYGAAACTGTTGTGCTAACAGAGAGCTCCAGCTCCTTCCTGTGGCAACCAGTTATCACTGAATCTCCAGAGACTCAGAGGATAATGTGTTTTGGAAAAGATCTCAGCATKGTGTCAAGTCTGACACCCAGCTCAAGATAGGAATGACCTGGAGAAGGCTGCTCAGAGTGGTGAAAGTCTTGGCACAGTACCTACTGGAGACGTGGAAGGGATTTCCACAACTCCAGCTGATGGTACTTTGGGCCATAGTTCCCCTTTATGTTTCTGATATATTATCCTTCAGACTGAGCTTGGCGTAGCAGCTGATGGGAAGAGAAAGCATGAGCTGCCCCTCTGAATGCTACAGCCACTGCTCTGCTGTACCTGGGCAGCTTTTCYGAGGGGATGGGACTGAGCCACCCAAGCAGCMGTGCACAGAATGGCCCCAGGTAGTYGGGATGCATGATTTGCTTCTGTCACATCAGGATGCAAACGGCATATTAATATTGG
Source organism: Malurus melanocephalus (assembly GCF_030028575.1). NCBI lineage: Eukaryota > Metazoa > Chordata > Aves > Passeriformes > Maluridae > Malurus > Malurus melanocephalus. The sequence goes on from NW_026623463.1 coordinate 1,064,781, forward strand.
TGCTGCTGAAGAACTGGCACCAARGTCATCTTCTGATTGTTTAATAGGAAAACAAGTGGTCTATATACTCTGCTGAATGTGCATTATGCCCCTGCCTCATTAGACTCCCACTGATGCCTGCTGATGCATGGTACTCCTCCACAGAAACTTTCAAGAGGCTATGAACTGTTGATGATTAAAAAAAAAAAAWAAAAMATTTAAAAACCTGCCTTCAACTAAGTAGTCTCCCTGTGAGTGGTTTTAAATCCCTCAGGAAGACTATCTCCAAAGCTTGAGTATTAATGAGTAGTGCATTTAAAGACCTTAAATTGACTACAGGTTTAAAGGTTCATGAAGACCTTTCAACAGAAATGATCTACTTCCAAAGTGGGGAGACATTAGAGAAACAAGGTTATATTGCTGTAAATTGTAAGAAACCTGATTTTTTAACCAATTTCAATTCACATATACCAGAGAAGCCTATAAAAGAAACTTTGTTCAAAAAGAAGGGGAAATAAGTGGTTTACTAGCCTTACTTTGTATCTCTGCATTTGGGTGGGGGCCATCTTATTTGCTTGTTTGCTTCATCCACTGTTACCACTTCTCCCATAGAGTGAGCTTTGGAGAGCCGCTGTCAGCATGTATGTTTGTACAGCAACTTACACAGTGGGCTAAGCCTCCAGGAGCCACCAAAATTGGAAACAGCTGACACAGTGGTACCAGCCTTTCCAAAGGCTAACAACTCTGAAATGGCTGGTGCCAGAATTGCCCAGAATTGAGTGCTTTGATCCAACTTTCAGCAAAGAGTTGAATTTGCTGGAATTCATCTCATCCTAATACAGGTGTTTTAAATGTGTCAGAAGAATCATGCTCCAGAAATGCCCCTTTTCTTACTAGTAAGGCAGTATTAAGGCAACTAACTACCTTAAATGAGATTGCATGTATGGTCTGCATGGAAGCCAAATCCTATTTGCAAAATGATTACTAYAAAGATAGACATAAAGGAAAGAAAAAACTGCTCTGAATTTTTCACCTTCCATTTAAACAAAACACTTACTGAGCAAGCATCATTAATAGGCTGGGAAAGTCATCATATCTTCCTTAGAGTTTACCTTATCTATGTTTGGATTCATCCACTGTAGCAGTCAGCATTTGAGCTAGTGACTTCAAGTTCCCCTTTTACTCAGTGAGAAGACATAGCATGCTCAGAGCATTTCACCTACTTGAAATATCTTGTGATACAACAAATCATGACACATATAATGCAGATAGGGCAGAAGAACCTGCTTCTCTTCACTGGCCATCCAGTTTTCCTCTGCAGCATTGACAGAAAACCAAGTTCTGGAACTGCCCAAGAGCAGATGCACCTCAGAACATCTCTTTTTGCTCTCTATGAGGAAGATGACAATCCTGGGAATGTCTAAAAATAACTCCTAGGCTTCTCTCTATATTAGAAGGGAAGGAGGTTTCAGCCTAAAAGGCAAGGAATAATTTAGGATAAGGGACAAGAGCCAGATCCTGGACAGGAGAGGTGATTCTTCTGTCCTTAGCTGCTAAGAARAAAAAAGGAATGAGCAAAATTGGAAGGTGCTCATCCTGGAGCAAAGGTGCTACTGGAGAAGAGGGGCAATAAACATGCTTATAAACCATGTTACCAGTACCTGATCACTGATGGCAGAGGGAGCTGAGGAAAATGCATTTTTTCAAGCTGATACCTTTGAAGTCTGCTAAATAGTAAATGACACACTTGGAATTTCTGTGTATTATTATTATTATTATTATTATTATTATTATTATTATTATTATTATTATTATTATTATTATTATTGGATTTCATTCTGCAAGAGACTGTAAAGTTTTTCCTAACTCACAGTGACACTGCTGATGTCAAATGGTGACAGAATAGGGTTCTTCACACATAGAAATTTCCTATAGATGTTCATATTACTGCTCAAACTGAATGATAATTTATCCTTCTGTGCCCTGCTAATTCTGCAGGCAGCTGAAGAGGCATTGAAATTAAGTAACTGTTAGTTTACTCACTGTCTTTCCAGTGAATGTGATTTCCTTTTGCATGTGTGATACACCTGAAGATTTCAGACGTCCTCTTCTAATTATGGAGCAAAATGTGTAGCACCAGATATTGTGTGGGAAGAAAAGAAATATTCTGAAAAACTATTCTTTTCCCTCATGATACTTCTACCTCTACAGAGGAATGAGATTGGAAAAGTTATCACTCTTTCTAAGCCTTACATAAAAACAATTTTCAGTGGACTGTTATGCCTGGAAAGAAATAATACTTGACTCTTTCAACAAAAGGAAAGACCATCAAAATGTAGTTAGTTTCATCTGTTTCCTCAGACAAGGTTTCCAAGTAAACAGCATTTTGCAGGGATGGGATTAGGGTATGGGCAATAGGTTTCCCTGCTTCCAGAATTAATACAGACAAGGTTCTGCATATCGATTCAYTCTTCACTTGTTTGTGGCTTACACTGCCTCACCATCCTCTGCAGGCAAGGCAAAAGCTCTGCAARTGATGAAGCCTGCATCTAAGATGGGAACCCATCCATGGAGGTGCATGGAGTGACTGGCAGGGAAGCCCTCTCCATCAGATCCSAGCGATGCAGTCAGAGCCCAAAGACTGGCCCAGTACCGAGGATGGACACAGCTGATTCCCATCTCCTTCTCATTGCATCCTTTGAGTGYGGGACTTTCTGTTCCCAAGGTGACTGATAAAATAATTATTTGCTTCTTCAATGCACAGAATTAWTTCCCTTAATTTCCCTTTTCTGAATCACAGTTCAAGTCCCTTTTAGGTGTACCCTTGATATCAACACAGCGGTCTAACTACAGGCAGTCCTAACTTTAAAAAAAAACTACATCAATACTGTAGAATGGATAGGATTCTGTTTACGTGCCAGATACATATGCAAATATGTATGTACTTTGCAAAAAAGCACTAGGAGTTAATATTTTTTTTAACTCATAGGCATATATTTAAATTATTATTTTTTTCTTAGGAGCATGTTGGTTTTCAGTGCAGCAGTACCGTATCCTACTGTGTTGACAGTATCAGACTACTCGGATTGTCCCAAATGCTCTGATAAGGCTTCTGTGCTGAACAAGTCCTGAGGGCTCTCTCCTCTTGCCAAATCCCAGGAGAGACAGGAGAGCCTTAACTCCTCAGAGGATTTGTTGTCCCGTCGTGCTTTGCAGTAGGGATACAGGAATTACAGTTTAGTCCTTCAGTTCACTAGATAAAAGTCAACTTCACTAGATAAAAGTCAACTCCATGCATAAGTTGTGTGCACCTCATAAGGTTCTCTTCTGGACTTGAAATTAGGATATAAGATGAATATAAATGGCACAGAGATTTGACTTTGGTTGCCTGCAGAGGGGTGAATTTCACCTACTAGRAGCAGCTACAGCCAGATTTTCAAACCCACGTGAAAGTGCTGGGAATTCACACCATTTACTGGCTTGGCTGGGGAATGAAGATGCTCACAGGAAATGTTTGACACTTTTGCAGGAATTTGGCTTATTTTGTACTAGAGAACAGATATGCTATACCTGAATTTCTAAACTTATTTTACTGGCATCAGAGTAACTAGAAACCACAAAATGAAAAAAAAAAAAAAAAGGAGATTAGGCTATGTATAGGTATATTTACATCTACATACATCTACATATAGAAGCTTCTGTTCATGGGAATTCTATAAGCCACTGCCTGCAATAGCATCCATCCTAAGGGAATTCTAGAGATGATTCTTAAGAGACTGAGGAGATTGGGTTGTGAGGTGAGCCCATCTGTGTCAGCACCTTATCCAGCCATTGCAATGGTCCATGCAGGTGGATCTCAATCCAGCAGGGCGTACTTGTAACATCTTGGCGATGATACTCTGCTCCCCATCCCTATAAAAGGACCAAAAAGTGTTTTGTTGGGTTGTTTTTTTTTTAAATACCCAAAACATTAAATCACAACTCCAGTGCTSATAGTCTAACACAACTATAGATAGCCCATCACCCCCCCTGGCCCCCAAGATTTGCTGCTCTATCCTAGTGATAATTATCTCTAGAACTTTGCTCCTTTTTAAGGTCATTGTTACCATAATTACCAGGGACTCTATGCAATTAAATTAAGAATCTCAGTCACACTTCCAGRTGCTGAGAACAACTGGCATGGAAAGGCCTCTTTTCCAAGCTTGGCTGCCTGCAAACAGCCCATGGGGAATAGTCCCTGTTGTTTGCATCCCGGAGACATGCCCAGGAAAGTCTGGCAGACAGCTGTCTGGCACAGACAAAAAGCAGGCCAGCCTCTTTCATTAACTGGAACTGGGAATGATCCTGGGCTCTGCTTCATTTCTTGGTAGAGATTCATCCTGTGAGTCTGAGATCCTAGAATTTCTAGRTATTTTTCTAAACTTCTGGAAACTTCCAGTTCCTATGTACCATACTTAAGCTATRTATAAATATTTTCCATAGGTTTTCTATCCATGAACATGTCCTCTCTCCCAGTGAGAGTTCCCAGCCATCTGCTGTGGGAAGTCCTTCAGTAATTTCTCCAGTTCTTTTGGGGAAGATAAGGGATATGAAGCATTTGAGAGGAGTTGGGGTGCTGGAATGGAAACAACAAAGCCTGAAGTCCCCATGACTCAAAAGGCAGGTTTAAGTTAGGTATCAGGAAAAGACTTTTCTCCCAGAGGGTGGTTGGGCACTGGCACTGCACAGGCTCCCCAGGGAAGTGGTCACAGCACCAGCCTGACAAAGTTAAAGAAGCGCTTGGGCAGTGCTGTCAGGCACGTGGTGTGACTCTTGGGGATGGTGCTGTGCAGGGCCAGGAGCTGGAGTAATGATCCTGATGGGCCCCTTCCAACTCAGGATATTCTGTGAATCAAGCAGACACCATGTCTGCTCCCTAAGCAGGCAGCCTGATGTCACAGCAACACAAGGCATGTGAGTCGCAGCCAAAGTCTTGCAGCTCACCAGCTGTCTCATTAGCAGAACTGAACTCTGATTTCCATAGGGCAATGTGGAAAACGTGGTCCCACTACAGGATGGGGATCTTCATTTGTGGGATGCTGATCAGAAACTGAATCATGCCTGTCATTATGATAGGCAGGTTGGTATTCTTATAATGAGAAAAGGATATGAGAGTATATTAAGACTGATGGCTRCCAAAGTCACCAAAATTTTAGAGTGCTGAACAACTGAGACAACTGAGGCTGCTAGATACCACTTCTTTAGGTGATAGCTGCAAAACTAGGATCAACACCAAAACTAGATGTCAACATGAGTGGTCTGGATAAAATCCATTGGTAATTAATGAAGAAAAGGGGAAAGAAACCAGAAGAGTAAGATATGGACCAYCAAACCCCAGAGAGTGCTTCTGAACATGCGGCATTTTTCTGAACTGCAGAGCATTTACCATACTAGAAAGGGCCTCTGTTCACAGAACCTCACTGATGTTTTGGAAATGTTTGCATAAAATGCCAGCACAGTCAGACTTCTGGGATGGTGAAGTCACAAGTACTYGGCTGCAGTGAAGATACACAGCCASGAGGGCAAGAGTCAGAGGAACTRGCACACCTTGCTGACAGGCAGGACAGAAAATCCAGAGGAATTGCAATTACAGGATTCAAGGCCAACCTGCCAGATCTGGGGGAGCCTGGTAGGCAGCTGGCCATCTCCCTCTGCTGGCAACTCCCTAACACTCCCAGTGATGCTTTCTCTGGCTGGAGCACCCCCAGGGGAAAAGCCAGGAGGGCAAGGACCCCAGTACTCTCTGTACATCACATTTGGGTTGCAGGTAGTCTMCTTCATCCCAGGGCTGAAAGGAGCCTGGAGCTGGAGCTCTCTTGATGAGGGAATAAAAGGAGTGCAACTTGCAAAGCTGCAATGGTGTTTTGCGCAGATGGTGGGAAGAGGATACCAGTATTCCCACAGGGTCCTGCTGCTCCTGCCAGCACTTGCCACCTCTGTGGGCAACAGTTCTCTCCAACCTTGGCTCCAGCCATGTCCCAGAGTGCTGAACTTTCAGGTCTGCTGGGTGTTCCCCTTAGACCCAAGACCTGGAAAAATARGGGAGAGATTGTGCTGGGTTCCTGAGCCAGGACCTGAGCTTGGAGAAACTCTCCATCTCTTCCCTTTGTGCTTCAGCTGCCTTGGCTGTGGAGAGCTGACAAGAGCAGTCTTTTAGCTACCAGCAGTGCTCAGTGGATGGAAGCTGCTGTCACTGATGATACACCCACATTTGAGCTGCTCCCAGCTGCTCTGTGGGCACACAAAGGGTATCAGAGGGGACAAGACCTTCAGCTCCCTCTGTTCCATGCCTTGCCTCCAGAAGATGGCACAGTCCTGGCGAGTTTCTCATGACTTGGTTCCTACCCATCGCCTCCTCCCAGCTGGCAGCTCAAGCATTGCTAGGGTCAGAGGCAGGGTCTCCAGACATTTGTCTTTGCTCACCCYGTGGGCTGTGGGTGACCAGCAGTACCTGGACACAAGTCAAGAGGAGAAGCCACAGAACCTGAGGGCTCTCTTGGGCTGTGGCTCTGACAGACAACACACTCTTCTGGGCACTGCATCCCCAACACCCAGGGACACTCCTGACCCCAGACTGAACACAGCAGGGCTGACACCTTWGAGGGGAAATATTTTGAGAAGACTGAGTACAGGAAAGGCTATTTGCAGGCCAGGAAGAAAGAGCCTAGATGAGATTTGCATAGCAATTTTCCAAGCGTCATGGGAAAGAGTTCAAAATAACTCCTTGCACTGGTCCTCTGGTGCCTGAGGCACTRTAATAGCTGCTATTATTTCAACAAAGCAAGGTGATTATATGGCAGTGGCATTATATAGTGCATCAACACCACCATTTCTGCTGCCATGCTGGGCATGGAGGCAGATAACACATCAAAGAGCCTGCCCCCAGTTGCTGAGATAATGAAAATATTGCGTAACTGGCTACACTGCCTTTACAAACAACGTGCCCATTCAYGTCTTCCATTAAATAAAATGCTGTTTGTTGGGTTTCTTGCTTTCTTTTTTTTTTTGCCCTAATACTTGCGTGTGAACAAGATGTCAGTTTTTCCCAAGAACAAAGCAACAGCATGGTCGTGGAGACTATCTCCCTCATGGGCATGGAGATTTCGGCTTGGTCTCTTGGGARAAGAGAGGAGATGGGTCCCCAAGGATTGCTAGAAAAATCAGACCAGAAAGATGTGTGGGACTCAACTCATCGGCTCTGCAGAACATGAGGAAACTGGGCTCAAGCCTCAAGCAATTTTTTAGTATCTTAGATGTGAATTCAATTGTCTCAATTCAGTCATTTGTATAGAAACAAATCTGCAAGACAATGGAACATACTCAAGCCATTTTTTATGGTACCTAGCAGGACCGCTGGCTTCTAATAGTGCAACTCCTCCAGTCTGCAGGCTGAACATGGCCCTCAGCTCTCCCCAGCAGTACTACAGCAAGTCGGTCTAGCATAATTGGGAAACTATCTCGGGATATTTGCTTTGCTATTCTTTGGGGTTTAGATGCTACAGCAGGCATGTAAGTAAATTCAAAGTACTAAAAGGAGTTGAGAGATCTCATTCTGGTGAGAAGGCCATTCAGAAGATTTGAGAAAGCCCCAGAAAAAATTCAAAAGATTTGAGAAAGACTGATAGATTTCACACAGAGCAGTCAGATTGTGAAGTTCGGATTTGAAGGACCTCAGAACAGTAATGGCTTTGGTGGCCTCCTGTCTCTTCCAAATAGCAGGGGGAAGGTCAGATGTTCTTTTGGGTTTTCTATTCTGCTTGCAAGAAGCCCTTCAGGTTGTGTGGCTGGCCACAGTGAATGTCTTCAGAAAGTAAGACAGTGTTTTGCCAGGAATCAGGCAGCTGGTAAACAAGAGCAATTCTCTGCAAGCTCAGTAAGGGATGAAAAAGGACCCAGTGTTTCTTGATTGAGACCATATACACCAGCCTGTGGTACTGGTGAGAATGTATATTAGCCTAGAGACTGAAGGACATTCTTTTCAGATCTATGGCTCTATCAAGCTCTATTGCAAACCAGTAACAGCAGGAGAGATCACAACTGCCTAAGATATGTGCTACAACATTTATATTATGCTAAGCCCTTCTAAGCAGAGCTTTTTGAACAGTCTRTCAGGGAACATCACCATGCATTCTCTGCCTATTTTCCACAGAGAGTCTGTCTTAATTTTGTAATCTAAGAGATTTCCAGGTTGACCACAAAAGCTAATTCTGAGCAACTGTAAATTTAAGGCTATACTGGAAAACTGGCAGTCTAGATTGCTGCTTGAAAGTTGTGTGTCTAAATCCCCACTTGGAACGGATTTGTTGTGATACAGTTTTGCACCAAARCTAGCAAGGATGCAAGAGAAAGCAAAGAATCCTTACTTTCACAAAGCTCATTCGAATAGTACACATCTTGGTCAGCTCATACACCACTTCAAAACCATGATTGACGGACTGGGCGAGCAGCTGGGCGAAGAGCTGGTTGTTGAAAATCTTGAGGCTGCAGCCACTGGGGATCTTGCARACTGTGGCTGGGTGGAAACCATGCTGGTAGTTACAATTGCGGCTTTGCACAAAAATGCTGCTGTCACTGACACATTCGGCATAAACTTCCCCACCGACATAATACAGATGAACACCTTGAAAAATAAAATATAACATGTTTTATTTCTGYATTATTCACAACACACTTTATGCCAGTAATTCATTATTTTACCTGTTTGGGCATCCAAGCCCAGGATCCTTCCAGGATCTTTGTTTCTCAGTGCAAGTTGGTTTATTTCTTTTCCCCAACAGCACAGTACTTTATGACAAGATACACATACATAAACTTTAAACACATGTCAGCCATATACTAARCATCAATCAAAACTATCCAAAAACTGAAAAATCACTATTGCATTACACAGCTAAATGTATTTTCACTGTTAAGCAAATGCACACTGGCCAAGACCCACTTCACTGTACGCTGTTGTTTTATTATAGGTTCCTACCGTCATACAGTTAAAACACAGCATGATGCATACTTAAAATAGCTTTTCTGTATTTTTGCTTTATACACCASATCAGAACCATGCATTTGCATTTCATGATGTGATTTATTGATCAGATCCTATTCCAAGTGACCTTTCGCAAGAAAATGACTGTTTTTCTTCTGAACTGTTCAGTGCCCAAGTGACTCACCATCACTAACTCAAATTTTGACTGTGACTTGGGAAAAATAGGGTGGAAGCACTTCTATCCCTTCAAATACTCTGATCCAGAAAGAATATCTGTTTGCTTGAAGACATACCTGAATTGGTGGGAGAATTTACCTTAGCCTAACTCAGCAGCCTTGAAGTTAGCAATCATGTAAGATGGTTGYTGTGTAGGTGCCTTCATTAGCTGATAGATGGAGAGGCACTGTGACYAGATGATTCACTCCATCTGCTACAGAGTGCAGGCTCAGAGCCAGCCTAAACCCCCCGAAGTCTATGCAGGTGCTGAAAAGGCTCTGCCATTCCCTGCCCCTGCTGGCACACCTACTTTCATGCTGGCAGCAACAACTGGGGACTGGGCAGCTGCCCAGGCTGAGGAACTGAACTAGCTAATAAACTTAAAAACAAACAACACAGAATTTATTTGCCATGAGATCTAGTGGGATCTTCATCAGTGCGAGTATGGCAATGGGGTCCCTGACTACTGAAACGTGAGCATGAAGCCACAACCTGAAAAAGGGACAAGTCATYCTTTGAAAATGCCCAGACAGTCACCCTTCTCATGGCTAGGTAGGGGAAATGAACCCCTACCATAGTCAAAAGATGTGGAAGAACTCAGTTCTTTGTTCTTGTAAAAACTACCACTAAATAAAAATAAAATCCTCCTCTCTTATGCCAGGTATGCCAAACACACACAAATGGTCACAGAACATCGATGGACTGCCTGCAAAAGTAATGGCAACTCTGCTTTAATAATGCAGCTGTAATTGGTGTCTTTCATACTCCCAGTCTGTTCATCATTCTGCAGTCATAACAACAAAGGGYAGCAGTGCATCCTTAGGACAAAACCAGCCTCTAAACATGAGTGGGAAAGGCAGGAAAACAGCCGAAACCAGCCTCTAAACATGGGGGAAAGCAGGTTGAGTGGGAAAAGAACCTGGGAAAAATATGCTCTCCCATAGTCTTCCAGGATAACTCAGATGGGAACTTTAAAGCCTGTCTTCAAGGCATCACTTGACTCCTATGTACCCACAAGATCTCAAATTTCAAATCTTCAGGTGTGGCTGCTGATTTAAAGTCACCACAGTGGATGCTAAGGTGAAAAATAATTAAGTCTGGATTTTCAAAGTGTGCTAGGTAACCCCTTTTCTGAAAAAAAAAAAAAGTGCTTTCAAAGGCATTGCCCAAACATTGTGCTATAACAAAAATATCAATGTCACTTCTGAAAGCAGAGGTTACAAATTGCTTTTTCCTTGTGAACTTTTTAAAAGCAGTAATTATAGCATTATTCAATATGTGTTTCTATTATTCCAGTATTCATGCACCAGAGAAAWGCACCCTCGAGGAAACCAAACAGCTAAATACATACTTGTAGAAGACCAAATAAAAGGTCCATASGTTTTAGTGGTATTTCATTGCTCCCTGCAGAAACTGAAAGTTCAGCAGTCTCCAAGTATCCACATTTTTCGACACTGATCGAAAGTTCCTTTTTTGTCCTTGAAGTCTGACTGCTGAAACGGGTCCAATTGCTCGTAGATGTTGCATTGTGTTCTGGATTGTTTTTAGCTTTGATGTGGTATTTCCAGGAAACAGTTTCATGCTGATACACTAGCTGACAATTCAATCACATATCCTTATCCTACTGAGCTAATCTTGTTTACTGTTTTTTCTCCYGTGTTAACATGTGACAATTGTATCAATTTCAGCAGCTTTCATCTGTCCACGATGCCTTTGAACTACACGCTTCTGGAGCTGCCCTGTGCTCTTCTGCAAGCCTGCACTGGTGCCACTTGTACTCCACTTGTATATGTTTTTTTAGGATTTGCATAAACAGGGAACAGCAGTAAAATTAAGGATCCCTGATATATTAASGTTCTCTCTGGGCAACCTGCTCCCTTCCCTTGGGCACATTCCTAATGTAGGACTTTAAAGGACTTTTAATCAATTAAGACTGATCTTCACATTTAAATGGATGAAGACYATTAGCATTTACCTAACTATTTCTGTTCTGTCTCTTCCTCTTTTGGGGCAGAAAGTCACAGGCTGTAACATCCCCAAATGACAGCTGGGATCTTTTGGCATTCTTTTAGGGCCAGGCTCAGCTTTGATCTGCATCCTTCTGACAGCTTACACTGACAGGGTGTAAATCTTTGCTTTTTTTTCCACATTAGTTGGGGCTAGATGTACAACACATTGGCACCCCTCACAATGAACCACTATGGCAGACTCTTGTAGCATCTGCAACGTAAGTGTTTTCCATTCCAGGGAAAAGTGCAAGACCTTAGTACAACATTCCCGGCACCAGCCTTCAGGTTCACTGCTGTTTGCAAAAACTTTATCACATTTGTCTCAGGACTGCCTCGTATTCAGTCATTCAACACTAGACTATCAAGGGCCAATTAAAATATTGCTCTGGGCCTGGGAAATGAGGTGAGGTTGACAAGATAATAGGAGTGGAAAAATTAGAGTTAATTAGCCCAGTGGGAAATGCATTCCCAGGCAGCTACTGGTGAGAGGCTGTGTTGGCAAGACAATGAGTCTGGACTGGATATACCAGAAGAGGCAAAGCTTCATCTGCACAGAGAAGTGGCACAGGGCTTCTGACTCACCACCAYAAACAGCAGTAAGTTCTGGGACAACATCAGGCCCTACACAGCCCTGGGGAGCTGGGACAGTGTGTGTGGCCAAGCGTGTCCAGGTGTGGTCTCCTCCAACTTGGCACCAGCAGCACGTGAGGGTGTGTGGAYACCAGAGGCAGAGAATACAGAGTTGCACCAGCAACCACTGGTGGGACAATCCAAACCTCATTTTTACTAGTGGAAAGCTGTCAAGGCAGGGAATTGGACTGGCAGTGGRGAAAAGCTACAAAGACAGCTCTGGTAGAGTTCTTCAGCTAAGTAACTCAACTCCTAAGTGTTTCATCCATCTCCCTTTGTTATTTGGTGGGAGGAGAACSAGCCCTGAGGCACCAGCAATTATCCTTTTAGTGGCATTTCAATGGCAATATTCCCAGCTGCCAGAAGCACTAATAAATAAAATGAAAATACATACTGCTAAATTAGAACACACAACTATAAACAACATTTTTCTCTCTGCTGGCCAAGTAAATAGCTTTTGTAAGGAGTTACTCTGCTGATGGTTATCCAGTCAGAAAAGAATCTGCTTTTCTTCTATTTCAGAAGTAATCTCAGTAAAATCAAGGCAAACACATCTGACAAACCAGCTMGGTTTGTTCATGCAATGCATGGATCTTTTGAGCTCTGAATATTATTCCTAAGGAGAGAGGATTTCCTCTTACCTTTTCCTATGTGTCTCCTGGTGTTTTCTATAGTAGAATTGCGGTTTACATTTGAGAGCAGACCCAGGCAGAACCTGTTTTTGTTATTTGAAGGATCTGTAAATCCATCTATAAGGATACTTCGAGAGGAAGCCTGGAAAGTCTCTCCTACCCGGTTGTTGAGTTCATAGTAGGCAACTGARCACCAGTGTTGGGGTTCCTCATAACAAACAGGCCGAAAGTCTGCAGAAAATAAAGTTAAGCAGCTGCTCAGGTTTCAGCAATATTTTTAAAACAATCTTTCTCTGTTCTCTTTCATTCCCTCCCACTCTCAGCCCCCRTCTCTTCATCTAAACAGTCACTTATGTCATGCTTTATCCCAACAGCAGCTTCTGTTGCTTCTTGATTTTATGACTGAAGTCCCAAACATGCAAAAGGTTGGTGAACCAGCTTAACTCTGAGCTTCTGAGGAGCCCGACTACTTCTTAGAAGTGGTGACTCCACTATTAAATCAAGCACACTGACATTCCTTGCTGAACTGGGGCCCAAACTATACACTGAAAATAGTAAGGGATACATGTGTGCTCTGCACACCAGCAGGAGATAGGGATGACAGATGGGCTCAAAGCAAGTCAAAACTGAGCCAAGTTTCTGGTCTTAGGCCTTCAACCTAATACCAAACTCTGTAGTTCAGAAGTAATAAATCACTCCAATCTTTGCATGCTTTCAGGCTTTCTGCTTCCATGTGGGACTCTAAGCAGAAATGTCAGTAAGGTCATTTCTTTTGGATCTATCCCTRCCCAGGTTTTCTAAGTCAGAGACAGAGACAGACTCAAAAATGTAACAGAATCTCTGAGCCTCATTTGTCCTACAGGAATTAGTAGGAAACTTTATCCTGCCTGCTCACCACAGGCATGTGAGCCCGCCTGCCCCCAGAGCACCTCTGTGCACAACCTCTAATAAACTTCCAACTAATATCCACTAGGATCAGTGATCAGAGATGGTGAACTATGATAAAGAGATTAAACTAGCTTGACAATTTATTTTAAAGTATTGGTGACTGATGACTTGTTATTATCTAGCCATTCTGTGTACCCATCCATAATTAGCACTATCCCCGTCACATTCCCTCTGCTCCAGTTCCATGCTRCAAACACACTCCTTGCTGTTTCAGAAGGCTGGCAGTATTTCTTTAATGTGCATGTGTGTGCAGTATTCAGTCCTCACTCTTGAAACAACATTTCTTTAGGAACACAATATGATGGAATAAAAGAGCAATGGTGATTTTTCCTTTGCAATATTAGGAAGCCAAAGCAAAAGCCAGCAGAGGAGCTCCATTTCCCCTTCCTTCTCTGCAGCAATGGGCTGTGAATGGTGGAGGCATCACCTGCCAGTACCAGCCCAAAGATAGCAGAGAGGTGCTGGAGAGGTCATCAAGTTGCTTTGARGGGTGTGAGGAGGATCCCAGACCCTTCTTTGACCATTCATGCCTTTCCCAATAAAGAATTCTTATAAGACAACAAAGAGTTTGGACTTCTGTCAAAATCTCTTTGTACTCCACTAGAACATGTCCTTTTCTTTTCTAGCCAGCCAGTAATGTAACATTAATACAAAGATGGCAGTAAAAAGGTCCATACCACAAGACTTTAAAGTACTTGAAACCTAGAGCTGAAGGCGATAAAGAAATGAGTTCTGATATTRATAATGCATTTGTGGGTTATATTGTGCCACCAGCCTTGGTTTGATATGTTTATCTTTACAATGTAGATAACAATACAGTGTTTGCTTTCATTAACAGCTTTTTAGCTGTAATAGCCCATGGATGCAAATAAGGTCTAAATTCTGTAACTTTGCACATAATTCATAGCAATCTTACATCAACCAATGCTGGTAGCTAATGGATAGGTCTAGCACACTGTCTTACTGCAAAATCGCCTAAACTTATTATTACATGTCACTAAACCTTCTTGTGCAAGCRACAATTTCTTTTCTTAAGTTTTTTATTTAAAGAATAGTACAAACGGTTATTTACTTTCAGCTTCTCCATCGGCAGATTTACCTCCATTGGGCAAAGACAGCACTAGTTGACTTTCAGCTATTGCATCCATTGCCCGTCCAYTGTGGATTCCTGGAGGTTCTCTTGCATGGTAGGGCGGAGGAGGAGTTTCCACTACAGAAGAAAAGAAAAAAGAAAGGAGAAAGAAAGGAACAAAGACACCTAAGTCACCATGTTGGTAAATTCCTCCTGTTTTTTCCTGATGAATATTTTACTACTTCAGTACTGTTTGGCTAGAGAAGCACTGGAAAGAGCACAAATCTGAATCTGACCTCCCTTCAGTCTYTAGTTCAAGACCACTGCATGTTCAAGAAAGATGGGAAGGAAGGGCTGTCATGTTGRACATGCAGCTCTTGAGAGAGTCACTACAGTGACCTCAGGCCTGGACCCATGTCCAATCAAGCTTCTCTCTTAACACCAGTTGTTACCCTAAGAAAGCAATGCAGTTTTACCCTTTAGTTCCAGACTTCTCACCTTAATTTAAAATTTGAGGAGGATTGTTTAAGAGCAGAAGCTAACTTTATTTGATCCTCTCGAAGAAAGCTCTTTCTTCATAGTTTATAAAAAAAGCCTATGGAAAGCTATAGAAATCAGAAAGCTATAGAAACTTGGCAGAAGTCCCTCCAGACTTGTTCTTTTTCCCTCTGTCCTACAAGGGAAGCCTGTCCCTCTCCTGGTTTRTTCAGTCTCCCATCAAAGAGCAATGGATGTCATGAAAACATTGGGAGGAAATGCATCAACTCACAACTTCTCAGCTCCTGATTTGTTTCGTTTACAGCAACATGAGGTAGAAAACAGGAGGTGCCGCTATAGTGGGGATTCTCCAGATAGGCAAAATGCCAAAGAAAGCCAAAGAAAAAAAGAACTTCATTTTCATAAAATGTCAACATTCACTGCATAAGCATGAAAAGTGTGTAGTTTTGTTCATTTGAACAGAAACTCAGTGGGCTTATGTGCAAATTATAGTCATATACAAGCCTGCAGGACCAAAGCTYCTTTAAAAAGGGTTTTACTTGGTCCCAGGTTTGAATTTCCTCTTGTGTTTGGGGTCTGTTGGCTGGCCCTCAAAACAGAACAGCTTCACCCCGAGTGGGTAACCGTGAACTGTCTCATGAGACAACCACTGAATCTTCCAAGTAAGTGCTGCACAGGAATTTTACTCTMTTTAAGCACTGTTCAGGATTTAAGAATTTCATACACTATAGGGTATTTCTAACATTTAGGTGACATAACCCTCCAACAAAAAATAGTAAAACAAAATCAAGAAATAGTGGAAGGCAAAAGTTAGAGAAAGGAATATAATCACAGAATCAGGTGGTTATATGGATACTTTTGATGCCTAAGCTAGTCACCTTTAAGTCTCCTTATACCCACTAAAGAAAAATAGGAACCTGCAGACACAGTGTATTRAACATATACAAGAAGTTCTAGGAGTGCCTGTTTATCTCCACTGACTACAGGGAGTGTACAAACAATTTCATGAGATGCAGAAATTTGCATTGTTGACATCTGTATTTGGTCACAGCAATCCCTCTCAAGGTTCTTGTTGTAACTCCAGTTTGCTGTAGATAAACTTCCATCCCAGATGGTTACATAGGCAAATTATGCTTATCAGTGTGCCGAGTGGTGTGATATTCTGCAGCTCAGGTTGAGCCAYTTCCATTATTAAGCAGCTTTGCAAGGTCCCAAGTTCAGTAAAATGCACGAGTCAGAGTCATTACACAGCTGGAATGGGCCTGATTTACCTGTCAGGACCAGCTCCACTGAATCCAGCTTGCTTACATAGAGGTGAAAGAAAAAATATTGGAGAAGACAAACAAGTCTTACTGCTTGATGAAATGTTTCAATGTTGCTAAATATGATTTAATCAGAAATAGAGATCTAGGGAAGAAATGAATGAAGTCACATTCAACAAATTAAGAGAGAAGGAATAACATCACATTGTGTTGAAAGTATTCAGCTTAAAAGGAAGTTCAAATAATACAAACAACTTGTAAAATAAACATCTTTCTARCACATAAAATGAGAASAGGTATATCATTAAGGCCCTGAATTTAAATKCTTCATAGTTGAGACGCTAAAATCTTAAATTACAAGATTCTGATCTGAATTCATCATTGTGAAAAAGCTGACACAATTGAAATTATTTGAAAGTTAAAGTGCTGAAGTGAATCCCAGCCATGTTTTGATATTAAAACTAGCTCTCAGCTGTGTTGCATTAACAGCAAAAGCACAGCTAAATTTTCAGGTAATTAGAGCTGTACTAGGTCAGGAGTTCACAACACAAACAATCTGAGTGACATAACCCTGCTAATGTCAGAACTGTGGAACACGTTCCAAAATCATAGGAATTTGCCTGGTGACTTATCCAAGTGTTGGGCCAGATTGTTAAACACCTTAACTTTCTGAAATTTATATAGTCAGTGGGATCACCATACACTTGAAAAAATTTCTGCTCAGTAGTTTCCCCATTTTATCTTGTCTCTTGATGGAGTTTCTAAAGGCTCCTACCCTGATCATCTTAGGTTCCTAACTTAGGTCTTGCAAGTACTCTTCAATGTTTTTCATTGAAGCTTAGATGGGTACCAGAAGCTTGGATGGGTAGCTTTAGACAAAAGGTGGTCTGTCACAGCTGCTTCCCTCCTCAACTTTCCCCCCAGAGTATTCATGGAATCTCACCCAGGCACTGCTAAGAGTGGGATGACTACAGTTCTGAATGCCTTGAGCATCTGTCAGAAGGACTGAGAGACAAAACACAAGAGAGTCACAGGAAATCACATTCCAAGTCYGTTCTGTCCAACAGTTCAATCTGTACGTACAGCCTTGGGGGGGAGCACAGAATTGTCACCCAACCCCAGGCCCTGGCAAGAACCTCAAATGCCTCAATCAGGCTCTCTGTAAAAGCTCATTCTTACCCGTGAGCTGATAAGGACTTCCTGGACCAGAAGAGCTCTCTGGTGAGTTGGGGTAGCTGATGCTGTTAGGCGACTGGGAGAACATGTGGCTGGGGGATGATGGGAAAGGGGTGCACGGGGGATGCTGGAAAGAATCCGGGTAGGTGGCATTGTGCGGCATCAGGGGCTCGCTGTGCAGAGATGTGTTTCGGAACTTGGCAAGGAGGCTGAGGTGAGGGTTAAACTCGCTGTGTCTTGGAACRAGTACAGGAGGTAGGACTGAAAACAAAAAACAATAACAAAATAAAATGGTTACAACTACATTCTTGAAAGTTTATCTTGTTTTAAGTTAAAAAGCGGCATGTTCCATGCTGCTCAAATATTGCTGTCTACATACAAGTCATTGAAGAGCAACAAACCTGTCCAAACCCAAGAATAAAAAACTGATTCTTGGGAATTTTTCTCCTGATCTGCAGCCAGTTACAGCAGTTCCACATGCAAAATATGGAATCTTGATRTGAGCAAKACACCATAAAATTCACAGATAYGGCAYGCGCACACAGTCACCTTACAAAAAYTCAACTGGTACATCTCTCCCTTTCAAAATTACCTGTTCTTTCCTTCTTTTAAGACTGAACATGTCTTTTCTAAATATTATCACCAAGATATGCAAAATTCACAGCCAACTTTAATAACAATTAATAGCGCTCTGCAATACACTGCATATTTTACTACCAGTGTGTTACAGATGGGCAAAAAAAAGTACAGACCTGAAGCCAGACACCAAATCTAAAATGTTGTCAGGAACTTGAAAATGCTGCCAGACAGACAGTGGGATCTTTAAAAGGAAATGTGAATGGCAATTCAAATATTGCAGCAATATCAATTTAGCYCTTGCAATATAGTTAGGAAAGGTCTAGCATAAGAAGGCATATGTCAGTGGTTGGTATTTAAGACATGAAAAATGCAGGTCAGAAAACTGAAATCCAAAATAACCCATGTAAAATTTAGTCTAAGTAGAAGTTGCTACCTCTCTTCACAAACCCTTCACTGTTGAGTTGCTACCTCTCTTCACAAACCCTTCAGTACTGTTAACAGCATTGCTCCTTTGATCCAAATCATTTTGGATTTTGACATAGGAGGAGCAAGAGCAGAATCAAGAGTCAAAACACTTTAAAAATCCTGACTAGTGAGATACCTATGGAGATGCAGTCCCTAGGTTGGAACGCAAAGTGGCTGCTGAATAGTTCTGCATATGAGAATTCAACCTGAGGCTTTAACTGTGTCCTCCACAGTCTTTGGAGGGAATAACAGCATCCACATGAGCAGTTCATGTATCCCAAGATTTCTCTGTTAGTTACTAGCTCACATGGTGCCTAATTATCTTAGTTAAGGCTTTCAACACAGGTAGGGAGAATGAACCCCCACCTGGTATCATGCAGATCTAAAAACCACCATAGAAGTAAAGAAAGCAATCTCTGAGTTATTGCGAGAAGGATGAATTGTCCCAGCATTTGAAACAATTCAGCAGTCTTGTATTGACTGACCTAGTGTCCAGAGTTCCTCTGGCCTAAAACCCAGCAGCACATCATCTTGCAGTTTGTCCTTATGAGTTATGGAAACAAGTAACAGTGTGCACTCGTTTTTAAACGTTGATGGGAATATACAGTTTGAACGTGTTTTAACACATTGCATGGGCCCAACAGCTCTTTCTAGGTAAGGCTAATTCTCTTTAGGTAGGTTAGCTAACAACTTTTAATTATAGCAAACTCTCATTTATCCAACTTAATGAAAGAGTGGAATAATTGCTATAAAGCAAATAATGTACAGATAATGCAAAACGTGCATGAGAAGAGGCTGCAGAAATCCTCCTGGGAATACACATCAGTTGCTCAGAAGCTGGGGCATTTACAGTGCATGGTACCAACAAGGGGTTTACAGCTCCTTGCAGAGTTAAATCACGTGTCTGCCCACCCACTGGAATATACCATTTGGAAATTTCCTGGTCACCCATGACCTGAAGAACTAAGCTTTAAAACTATGCAAAAGATTGGACTGATGGCAGGGTGTTCACTGCAGAAATCTCCTTACCTGCCTGGAAACACAGGCACAGCGATATCTGTTAAGAGACTACACATAAACACTTCTCTAGCCCAAAGCATTGCTAATTAGCCTCTGGGCAGGACAAGGGTGGTGTTCTGGAGACTACTTTCTTTCCTTCTGCCTCTCAAATTCCCCTATTGGTGGCGTGAAGATTCTGCTGCCACTTTCTTAAGTCCTTTGATAAAGAAAGGTATTTCTGTTTCTGCATTTTTAGCTTTAGACTCTCCAGGTAGGACTCATCCAGGCAATACAAGAATTCACATCTGATATGCATTGGCCCAGTCCCCCGTGGATCCCTCAAAGCCAGTGGAGGGAGAAAAACTCTTTCACTGCTATATATTGGTACAAGACCAGTGCCATTACTGCAGATGTGGTTTTGGTGAGCTGTACTCCTCCCACCCCATGCCCTGTGAACAGCTCCAGGCTTTGAGCTATTGCTGCTTCTGGAGTTTTTCTCAGCTGCTCCATGAAGATGGTATGATGCTTGTCAGGTGTGCTGCTAATCAGCCATCTCTGACCACAGCCTTGGAAAATGAGGAGCTGGTGATCCCTTTGCTGCCGGCAGAGGTGCTGAGCAAGGACAGCTGTGTGCAGCCTGGCTGTGGGTACCATCACTACAGGAGCTGCTTCCTTCAGCCCTGGGAGAACTCAGCTCCTTCTCTAAATGAAAGCTGAGAATCTGGACGTGAGAATAGCACTTGCCAGGGAAAGCCTTTGATTTGCCTTGAGTGAGTCAGCAGGAAGAATTTTCAAGCCTTGAACTCCTTCCCAGCTCTGACCATGGCACTCTTAATTTCTGCTCCACTGTACTGTTTTTGCCACCTCACTCACTCTTTCCACTGGCTGTTCTGTGACTGCCTAGAGGACTAAAATCTCTGTGGTGATGAGGCATTCAGAGTTTTTTTTGTTTGTGGCTCAGAATACCAAGGGCCTTGTTCTCCTTGTTCTTTTGGTAACATGTCATTCTCCAGGGCCCAACCACTCTGGAGGAAGCATGACTAGAGGCAYAAAACTGAGTGAGTGTGTTGGGACCTGTCTGTCCTCATAAATTATCTGCATTTTCTCCACTCACTGGKGTCCTTCTACCTGCTATTGCCCACCAAGAGCCCGAGGTGCACCCTTCCTTCCGTGCCTGCTCAAGTGTTGATGACCTTTGTTAAACTGAAGACAAGTACAGCCGTGTCCCAAGTCCTGCCACTGTCTTTCATGGACAAGGCTTTCTCCTGTTCCCTTTAGCTTCAGCAGTTCTTGCTGGGCACCCAGCTGTGCCCAGAACCTGCCACTTCAGATGCTAGCAAGGAAACTTACCTCCCTCAGTGTTAATTTCAGGTACAACACCCACACTGTGATTTCTCACACATCAATCCATCTCTGCAGAGTTTACTACTTTTGAAGACCTACTATCTGGTGAGATCCATCTATTTCCCATGCCCACAACCATTCCCAAACTGGGAGGCCATCAGGTGGCCTTCCACCTGGGAGACTGTCACATCTTAGTCCCACTCAGGCTGGATGAAAGCAGTCAGTTAGTCTGAGTCAAAAATCCTCCCCTCTACAGCAGTGGTGCACCCCCAGATTTGTGATATTTACACATGAATGGTCTCATGAAAAAATACTGGGATACATGTTTAGGCAGCTTCTCTGTTCTTCTGAAACTGCAGCTTCTTCCAACAACAAACCATTCAGACTTCTGAGAAGCTCTTCGAAGGCAATAATGAAGGGGGAAGCAGAGCATAACCACCATAGCTATCTCCTTAGSCTAGGTGGCCTAACTCATCTCTGCAGTGGGATGTTGCACACAAAGAGAAAATATTTTCTGCTTTTTTTTCTAAGTGGCATCTGCTACTCAGCAGACCTGAGAAGGGATACTTGCAGCAGCAGTAAAGGCCATATGTAATCTGTGCTGTATCAGTCAGCAGAGCCTAAAGTGGACTGGGCAGCCTGAGGGCACAGCAGAGGCAATGAAAACCCTGAATCTCTGACCAGAGTTCAAAGMTGAGCTCTAGGAACAGAGGTCTAGGGATTTGCCAGGCTGTCAGAGAAAGGGTGAGGCCCTCCCATCTTTGACACAACTCATTCATTCTGGATCAAAGTTAATGGATCTGGTCACAGAGTGGTTGACTCAGCAAGGAAGACTGCAGTGATGGAAAATTATCCCCAGAAGGATGGGAATTTGTATGAAAATAATACTGGTATGTGGCTTATAAAAAAGTGCAGTGTTGACTTATTCCGTGGGTGGATTGTTCAGCTCCAGAGGATGAGACTCAGAGAATCTCACATGCYTCTAAGATCACCAACAGCCAAGATGCAGAAGATTTCCTGCAGTTAAAAGAGGACTAYTGTTTAAACAGACCAGCACCTAAATCAACCCCTCCCAGCCTTTTCTGTGGTGATCTCTCTGCTGCCACTCTCTCATGAAACTCAGTTGTTCTCTTGCCTCGCCAACACCTCCTTGCAGCTCTGCTTTTCAACTGGAGCTGCCTTGCACCACTTGCACTGGGTTGAGTTCTCTCTCCTGCTGCTGCCCCTGCTTAACACAGTGTGTTCCACTCTGTGCTACCTGGTACAAATACATACCACAGCTGCGAGCTTCAGCTTCTGAGTTGTCCCTATAAAAAGAGTGGTAGGGGTGAATGTAACAGCCTGAGAAGAAATCCCAGGTCCTGTGGAGAACTGGTACAGCACAGTTTGCATCCTCACAGTTGCACTCGCTTTTGCTTCCAAAACAACATGGCCAAGTCCCTCCTGTGGGTTAACCCTGCACTCTGAGAGCTGCTAGTCCTCACGACTCCACATGGCTCAAAACTGTTCCTGGGATCATGCTACCAATTCAGCAGCACCCAGACSTGCACCTAGTCCCCTTCTCATTTAATAGTAGAGATAATACAATTTAATATTATAATATAATTTAATACTGGCAGTCTGCTGTACGGACTGGTGATAGAGACGTTCACATCTGAAACCTTCAGAGTTTTGGAATTGGAATAAACTTTGGCAGCCATTTAGCAGCTGCTGGACTATTCCAGCAGTAATGTTTGTTAGCTGGCACTGAACAGATGAGAAAACCAGGGCTGAARTCAGCACTGTGCAGTGCTGTCAGCTACTGCACTGAGGAGACTCCATTAACTACACCCAAGTTACACCAGAAGAATTGAAAAGACACTGAAGACTGCAGCTGCAAATAAAGATACACAAAATGGGATATTTTATGAGCATCTTTTCTTAAATTATTGAAGAGTTTACTTTAGCAAGGCAGGAGTTCAGCTCTTTCCACTGAAAACTGTTGACAAAAAGCACCACTCAGTGTAGCTGTAAAATTTAAAAGTTGTGACAATGTTTATAGCAGTTTGGATGCAACTTCACAGTGACAGCTCTGCTGCACTGGAAGGATTGTCAGAAGAGGAAGCAGCCCCTGGTGTTTAACAAATGTTAACAAATGTCTTTCCCTTATTTCATCTGTGTGAAAAGAAACATCCCACGGTTCACTTATCTGATCCTAATGTCACCTCAGAGCAAAGTTCATGCCAGACAAGGCATAATCTCAGAATAATAAGTATACACTTACCAACTGTATCCATTAGTAAATTAAATTACGGTGAATTTTGGCAGCAAGGGAGAGCTAGGTTAGACATTAGAAATAATTTTGAGCTGCAAGGATAGAATAAAAGCAATAGATTCACTTGCCTGGGGAGGTTGTAGAGTCTTTATCACATGGGATTTTTAGAGCTCATTAGGAAAAGGTCTGTCARGAATGTACCTGATAATTTGGTTTGGTTTGGGAGTCTGGGCAGAGGGAGAGCAGGATGACTACTCAAGACCTTTGCCAGCCTTTCTTTCTAAGATCCCTGTAGAAGTCAACACTGAACACAACCATTTTTTAGCCACCATTTCATTGACATAAAGCCCAATTAAATGACCTTTCAGTGAGGCCATGTTTTTAGTGCAGTTCGAAGAGGATTGGAAAAGAAATTTCCATTGTCAGTGGAAAATTTCAAAGTTTTATGGGAACTTGTTGGATTTATTTCACATAAACTCCCCCTTTAGGTAATAAATCCCACTTAAGGCAGGCTACCAAGCATTTTAGGAAGAATCAACAGACCTGGTTTCATATTCACTGCAAAATACACCATATTACTGCAATTGTTCTCTTTAAAGAGAGAGCTAGTGTTTCCTGGGGATTAATGAGTCAGCTGTTGGTTTTCAATGAGACTTGAAATCTCACCACGTGGTAAGGCCAGACTGGTGCCCAGACTTCATGCAAACGGCCCCCAGTTCCATGGGGGGGATTCAGCACCCACGTGCACGCAGAGGAAGCTGCTTTCAGCACCTTGGACAAGGTCCGGGTGCCCTCAGGGTCTGAYGGGCTGCAGACCCCACCGGGAGAGGGGCTCCTCACTCCCTCCTTAGTCCTGGCTTCCAGAGCTGTGATCCCACCAGGCAGGGTAAGATGGAGATCCTTCCCTGCTCCGAGCACAGCTCTGTCGGATGCCCCAGGACCAGACCTGACCGAGCGAGAGCTAACACAGAGATGCGAATCATTGCAGATGGCACAATTACCTGGGGTTTCCACCCGCCGGTAATGGTAGGGGTTGATGCACACCTCCTTCTGCTTGGAGCCAAAAGGGAACTCGCAGCATTCCAGTGGTTTCAGCTCGTGGTGAGATTGTAAATCAGGCCAGCGCCACACTCTGCAGTAGATGACGTGGGGAAGCCCTTTGCGGTGGGACACCTGCAGCCGCCCGTCCAGGGAGCGTGGGATCGTGACGCATTTGCTGGGCTGGCCCGGGCAGCTCAGAGCCCTCTCCAGCTCTTCCATGGCTCCTTTTTTCTTCTTTAACTTCTTCACCAAGGAATCAACAGCTTTTTCTGCCCACTTTTCCTCTTCATCTCCTTGTTTCCAGCCCAGCAGCCTTTTCACTGCAGGGCTGGTGAAGGAGAACAGGGARCTGATAGGGGTGCTGGAGTGCATAAGAAGCAGAGATTACAGAAACGAGTGTTAACAGAAGCACAAACTGCTCTCTTGCCTCGCAAGGCCTGCACAGTTTCCCTCCTTCAAGGAAAGGTTCTTCCAAGCATAGATTTTTGTAGTCTTAGGCACTGGTTACAAGTGGTCCAACAGGGTGGGTCTCAGAACTTTCCAAACATCAAGAGACTGCCAAGGAAGCCTGGAACAGCAACACAATACAGAGTTAGGCTTCACACACTATTTCCATTGTTCCCTCAATAAAATATTTTGAAAGAGAAATTATTCAAAATGTGTAGTTAATTTTCAGTGGTTTTCTGTTTGTTTTTTGATGTTTATTTTGGGCCCAAGCCTCTCCTCCCCRCTATCCTCCCTATTCATTTTAGAGTTGGACCATGGAAATCATCAAGTATCCAGTCACTTTAATTTGTGTTTAGAGTTTAATGTGCTAGGCAGATGGCTGCTGAACTAAGATTATTTTTAGTACAAAAGAAAATTTACCCCCTTTTTTATMTGCTGGTAGCTGTAAGTTCAGGTCAAGCATCTCCTATAAAAGATTTTTCATCCTTTGGAGCTAATCTAYTTTCATTTATTTATATGAAAATAAATCTGTAACATCAAATTTTATGGAATCAATGAGTAGAATATTGTTCTGACTTCAACTGTCTCTCTCTGCCATTCCAATCTCACTGTACTGTCAAGAGTTGTACAATATTAACTGCTRAATTAATTTAAAATTAAACTACTCACAGATTTCATTTAAGGCCTTTGAAAGATCTACTAGTATGCACTAAACATATTTSTATTTTCTCACATGGAAGAGAAAAACCTTCTTTTCCTGCACGGTTTGTTTCTTTTAACAGTTCACAGCTTTCTGGATCCAAATCACAGACTTTTGGACACAGTTTGTGCTGGATGAATCCTCAGTTATTTTTGCTAGGAGTTGCTACATCTGACAAAGTCCAACAGAAAGAGTTTAGTTCCTCAGGACTTTTCCTTTTTTTTTCTTCATATAGCTGGAGCCAGGCTAATTTTAGATGAAAATTACATATTTCCACTTACTGGAGCTCTGAGGAGAAATGCCCTCGTATGTCAAGCTCTTTACTGCTTTAAATACACTTCRTTGACCCCCTGTGCATAGCAAGTCCAAAGGTCATAACTACACAGAAGGAWCTTAAAACAGGAGATGGGAGGAGCTCCCAAACGGATGCCTCTGGAAAAGCAGCTCCATGACTGCCCTAGTCCACCCTTGTGGACCTTTTAGCCCCCACCAATAAAAGCCTGTTCACAGTCCTCAGCACCACTTACACACAGCCACTGAGGAGACAGAGGTTGCCCAGCACTGGGAGCGGCAGAGCTTCAGAAACCGTATTTTTGTGCCATTTCCCTAAATGCAGAGATCTTGTAAGTGTTCAAAGGGCATCTGGGGACACAGCRTGCCGGTGCAGGTACAGCACACTGAGCCAGGAGGCCAATCCCAAAGATTGGTTTCTTGGCAGAGCRAGCAGCCTCTTGGACAGGCTGCGATGTTCACTGAGGACCAAAGACTGCCTGGTTTTGGAGCTGTTTTTCTCCCAGCTCTTCTGTTTTGTTCTCATGCCTATCCCTATTCCCCACTGCATTACCCTGTGAGATGCCAATCATCCTGAGGAAAGCAGATTTATGGAAACATAAAAAGCTTCTTCCCTTCCTCCACAACAGCAACAATGGTGGGGGAAAGGRCTCAAAGTCCCAAAAGCCTTCCACTGCACTAGGAAGATGGAAGCACTTGGTCCCACACAAGAGAAAACATGAAAGCAACTCTTCGGCAGCAGCAGCTGTTATTCCCCAAATCTTTTCACATTGCAAGGACCCTGAAAATATGCACAGAGGAACTACAAAATGGAGGCAGAACAGGTACACCTCTCTTCAGGCAMCCACCACAGTACTGAGCTCTGGTTCGTGCAATTTCTACGTTACCAGTCAATGTGTGTGTGTCCATTTGTCCTCGACTGTCAAGAGAGGCTCATGACAGAGCACGGCAGAAACCCTCTTGCTCGTGCCATTCATCAGTCAAAGATCAGTTCCATAGAACTGCCCAAATCTGTCCCACCACACAAAGAGAAACTTCAGATTCCAGAATTTTTCCTGCTCTGTATTCATAAAAGTCCAATGACCTAGAGTATTTAACTGGATAGTTACTAATGCCTCAAGACAAAGCCAAACACTTAGAGGGTACACATGAGAATGAAGGAAAATCAGAGTGATTTATCACAGGGGGAAAAAAAAAACCCTCAATCTGTTTGTAAAACATAATGTGGACAAAATTTAGGCAGGCAGGCTCCAGCCTTTGCAGGAGCAGGCTCAGCCTACAGAGTCCAGCACCAGCCCCATCCGGACATCCTATGCAGTGGAAGTGTCTGTCCCTCACTGCCCTGGTGGGAACTTGTGAAGGATCCAGCACCACTCTGCTGTCATTGCTTTGTGGCACCAAACCCCATCCTCACGTGAGAAAACTAAACAACACTGGGATCACTGTGGGTCAACCCTGAAAGCAGCAACAGGAAGCGAGGAAAGCCTGGGATGAAAACCCACTGGACAGAAGCAGTGTAGAAGTCTCTGCTCTGTGCTGAGAAGGAAAATGGCTCACAACTTCTTATCTGAGGGGGTGTCCTGGGCACTGGCAAGTGTAAACAACTGCTCCTGATAAGTTAATGCAACATTGCAGTCATCTGATGTGAAAACATACATGTTCACGTAAAAGTATTGTCCCGAGATTTTCTTTTCCATTTTGACCAAGGTTTTAAATAAACACATTAATCTCGTTCAGTCAAATTAAATAACTCAACAGTGACATCAGTATGAGTCTGAGCACTATTGCTGCTAGTGGGAGAGTCGCCAAGACTGTGTGTATAAAAGCAAAAGCTGTGCTTTGCACACCATGTGATGTAGTCTCAGATAAGTACGTTGCGCAATTTCCTACTGCGCTCCCTCCAGTTTCTTCTAAAACCTTTTTTCCCCCAAATTCAACTCACATATCAAATATAAATGGTATTAAATAAACTAAACAGCTTTCAAATAATATTATCAGAATATCCTAGTTTAATGTTATTAAATTACATAATACTGCACACTATTCAGCAGACTAAGCCCTGTGTTGCTACGCTTAGATTGTCCATTGTGAAACAGTGAGGCAGCCCCTCTGCTCCAGGGCTGCAGCAACAGAGATGTCAATTCACAATTTAATTGTAACAGTCTTTCAGGACAACAGTTGCTTAAGCCATATGCCTTTGGTAACAGGCAACTTGCCTACCCAACTGGAAACTTCCAATGCTGAAATGTTTCAAACCCACATTTGATGCATTTTCTGTGCTGAGGTTCCATTGTGTTTCTCAATGCTCACCAGTTTACAGGGGCAGTGGAGAGGGAAGTTTTATAGTTTTGGTCCATCACATGTCCATCATACGATGTTGGAAGTTCTCTATCTCCCTCACACAATATGGTGTGCTATTGAGAGGATGAGTAAGGGATCATTCAGAGTACATTACAAACATGATTCCCTCCTCTGGGACTGCCAGGAAGGCTTTGTCTCTCTGTCAGCTGAGTGACTGCTCAACACTAAATACGATCAGTCTTCCATAGGCTGTAAATCTTTATTCCATCAGTTTAGCCTGAGGTCTGAAGCTTGATTGAGGGAAGAGGCAGGAGACCTGTGGTACATGAGCGTGGACCCACCCTTTTATTTCTGTGGCCTGCAGGAGAGGAAATGCGTCAGCCCAGTTCACCAGCTCCATTCTCCCTAAACACAGGGCCGTCTACTATTGCTATGGCACAACAGTGGTGGGAAACACCTCTGCACACAGGATTACCTTTAGCATGTTATTACCACAGCATCTGGAATGGCTTTGGTTTGTGCCAGCAGCACTCCCCCAAACCACTCCTGTGCATGGTTCAAGAGTTAGGAGGAAAGAAGTCACTCCTAATAAGTCAGCATAGAGCCACCATGTTTTGGAGGGTGAGACAGCCATTGCACAGAAGCGAGCCTCAAGGCCAAGATCAGTACAAGGCACGTTTAATTTATTAGCATAGAAGCAGTCCTCCAGTAGAGTTTACTTGGCCACATAAACATGTCCACATTTTTGACAYCCATATCTGACCTTACATACTCAAGTCCCTAAATATGTATTTGAGAAAAATATGTGTGTAAATGGCATGGACCATTCCACCTAAAAGTAAACATCTAGAACCAGGCACAACATACAGCTGATGCTGTGTGAGATGAGGCACCTCAAGTCTGCATGACTGCAAGGCTAAGAGCCAGCAACATGCACGTGAAATGGAAAGGACTAGGATATTTTCTCCTACTCCAATGCCCATTTTTCACCTTCCAACATAGAAAGAGCCTGTTGGTCCTCAGGTCAACAAGAGAAATGGGTTGCTCCAGGAGCTTCACTTCAGTAACTCCTACAGTGCTACCAAAGACCCTGACACGCCAAGAGCTGAGAAAAGCCCACCATAATTGTGGGATTACCATTTCCTAACTGGAGCCAGATCCTACCAAAGTCAATAMGGGTTCTGGATCTCATGGAAATTAAACGTGCCCTCCTCTGTGTCTCATGTGGCAACATGCRGACATCTCCACTATGGAAAGATTTTCTGAAGTTTAAATTTCACCCAGTGTAAAAAAGATCCACTGCAGCAGGGAGGACTCGCATCGCACCTCAGCCTGTGCTGTCCAACATGCTGATGAAGTTCCGTCTAATTCGGTTGCCATCAAATCACAGAGTCACAGAATACGCTGAGCTGAAAGGGACCCACCGGGATCATCAAAGCCAGTTCCTGACCCTGCATAGGACAGCCCCAAGAATCACACCCTGTGCCTCAGAGTGTTGTCCGAACACTTCCTGATCTCACCAGCCAGGCTGGTGCTGCGGGAACCTGTTCCAGTGCCCAACCACCCTCTGGGTGAAGAACTTTTTTCTAATGTCTAACCTAGAACACAGCTTCACAGCATTCCCTCAGGCTGGGGGAATTTCACTCACATAGGCAGAGCAGGGAAATTGTACCAGTCCCCATTAAATTTCACTCTAAATTTTCTGCAGAAGTCAGAAAGGAAAACTGCATGGGTGCTAACCAAAACAACTTAAAACATTACTGTGTAAAAAGCAAAGTGTCCAACTCCCTCGAAAGCAATCTGTGCAGATGTGTGGGTGCTCCTGGTCTCAGCACAAATGTTCAAGGTGCTGCCTCCACCCGAGCACTCGCCCAGGCAAACAATGCCGTGAGAGGCACAGGTGTCTGTCTCAGGAATGCCTGACATCATCAGTCACCGTGTCACTGCAACAGCTCAGTAAGGCCACAGAGGGAGATTTCTCACAGATTTCTCTACATAGAAGCTGTGCAGTTCTTGGGGATGCATGTGGCTGCGAAACACAGCAGTGAGACAATTATAGCTGGAAGTCTGCAGCTCGGCGACTAAAGCACAACAGAGCTGGAAGGGGGAAAGTTGTTTCAGTCCATCAGTGTGAAGAGGAATGCTGTGAACATGCTCTTGGTTGGTTATTTTTACCTAGCACACACTGATTCAGTTACTTCTACCTACTGTGAAAGAGAGAAGCATACGAGTTTTCTTAAATTAACTGATTCTTGGTATATTTCCAAATGTTCCCAACTGGCAGCAGCCAGCACATGCCCAGGGCTTTCAAAGAACCTCCCAGGTCACATCATCACTGCCACTCTCCTTCACACATCAGCGGGGAAAGGGTTTTTAAATGAACAAACAAGCAAACAAACAAACAAACAGGAGTTTGTGCAAATATTTGGGCCTCAAATGAGTGAGGAGCCTCACCAATCTTGCCTTGGGCCTCACTTACCAACCCTTTTTGGTTTTTGTGCCTGCACAGCGACTTGGAGCTGGGCAGRAGAGGTTTCACATGTGCACTCTGTCCAGAACAGAGTGTGAAAGCACACACCTGAGCGGCACAGTCCAGCAATGAGTTCAAGGCTCAGTAACAATGGCCAAATATTACTCTTGAAAGGATGTAAATCCTTTGTGGCACCCTCAACATCATTTAGGATCCCCTGAGGCTTCTTGCTGTGTTTGGGACCCACCAGACAAGAGTGCTGTTAGGAATCTC
Source organism: Malurus melanocephalus (assembly GCF_030028575.1). Taxonomy (NCBI): domain Eukaryota; kingdom Metazoa; phylum Chordata; class Aves; order Passeriformes; family Maluridae; genus Malurus; species Malurus melanocephalus. The sequence continues at coordinate 1,095,386 of NW_026623463.1, forward strand.
TCCAAAACCACTGTCTTTCACACCCAAGAAAACACAGCGAGTGGATTATTCATTAGTGTTACTGACTTCTGCAACCACAGAACCTAATACCTAGGGGTTTAGGGTTTTAATTTAATAGGATGTAAAGAAGGTTGTTCTTTTTTTCCCCTTTTTTTTTTAATTAAGAAATTAAATTTCTTCCCAATTAGACCCTGGACTGCTCCAACTGAAAACAGATGCCATGATAGGAGGTAGAGTTCTTGAAGCTCAAATTTATCCATGTTTCACCCAGCCCTGGCAGCCTCTCGCTGTTTATTCCTATAAGCTTAAATGAATAATGCAAGCTTCTGAAATTCATCTTTTGAGTATTTTTCAAGTTTGTTCTGAAAACCCTTCTACAAGGAACTTTATGTGAAGGAATCTATATCAAAGAGCAAATCTCACAGCACCTCATGCCTCTCCAGCCACTCTACCCGGTGGAGTCTTCACCTGAACTGCCTCCCAAATTAACTAAGAACAAAATTTGATGCAAGTGCCTAAAACTTTGTGACATACAAATAATTTTTCTGAGCTTGTGCAGCCACTCAAATGTTACCTCATCCACTCATAATCTTTTAACTTCTCTTGATGGGAATTTGATATAAATTTCATTCTTATTTGATATTAAGAAGGAAAGATTCAAGTATGTAAGCTGCACACCTTAATGCAGCTGCATGCACTTCCACAGGCCAAATGCTTGTGGCAGTGTTTCAGAAACATAAATTCTGTCAAAAAAAAAAGCAAATTAAGTACCCAGGTCATGTTTGGAATGCCCGTGATGCCTGACTAGGAAGGGAGGTACCAATTCCTGCTGTGGGATTGCTCTGGAAGAGCATATTGACAGATGCTTCAACAAAACTTCCTTTGTGTGACAAAAGATGTGGAGAGCAGAGGTGCATGGCYATGGCAGCAGTACCCTCACGGGCAAAAGCTGTTGCAGACAAGGTGGGGGCAATCTGTCTTTCATGCCCACATGAAGAGCCAGAGAGAGCCTGTGAGCAGGATAGATACGTGTTGGGATAGCTGCTGCTGGAAGTCTGYGAATGTGTTTTACACAGCTTGCTTCAAGAACAACTGTGCTGGCCTTGGGGAGGCAGAAAGGACTGGAAAACCGCTTCAGATGAGCCTTTATGACCCTGCATCCCCTACTAGGACCAAGCCAAAGACCCCTCCCTTCAGGTACAGCCCTGGGCTGGCATGGCTGCGCTGGCTTTGGCCCCCGGGGATACTTTCATCCAGCTGCTGAGGATGCAACCCAAACCCAAGGGCTGGATGTTCCCAACATTTTTTACCTTTGAAAATCTCCCACGATATCCAAAAGCACCCCACAAAATCACCACAACAAAAGTCTATGTCAAAAATATTAAACTGGACCAATTTATCGCTACAAACTCTCTCCGCCTGCACTTCCTTCCTCGGCATTAATTTGTAAAGGAAACAGGGACTGTGGTGTTTATTAGGAATGAACCACAGCGTTCCCTGTCTGGGCCACACCGAAGTTTCTGAGATGCAATCCYACAGGGACACATCCTCTGCTCTGCCTCACACCCTGCTCCCTGCAGGCAGGAAGAAGAGCCATTCACACAGTCCTTGTCTCAGCCTTTCCTGTGGCTGCCTTACTCAGACCGTCTCCTGTGAGGAAAAGTCCCGCTCTCAGCTGCTTTCCTCCAGCAGAGCTGAAGGCTAAGGAGCACCCAAGCCATGGAGGAGCTCTGAGGATGTATTTGTGGGAGGGGGCAGGAGGCAGTGGGGTGATGGGGAAGGACATCAACCTGCCTTGGGAAGCCAAAATGTCTTCTCATACTGGCTATCCCTGTATTATAGCCAGTCAGTCCTGCATTCCTCACATACCCACCATTCCCAGAGAAACTGTAGCAAAGCCCACTGGTGTTTCTAAAAATGGAACAGTTAGAAATAGGCAAAAAATAGAATTCCTGCTTTTAAAATAAAAGCTGACCCGTTTCCAATACAAAGCATGCGGCCAAGTGCCTCCAGAACAAACACTTCACAAAGGAAGAAGGGGACTTGAGAAGAATTTCAGCTTCAGTGCTGGTCTAAAGTTTATATCCACATAATCAGATCCTGTAATCCTYGTTATCAATCTCTGGCATTCTTGGAGTCATTCCCAAATACCTATTTTAGGAAAAGGATTTGCTTAGATTTATATGTTAAGAATGTTGTGAATAAGGACACATCTAGAGAACAATTACTACACCAAGGATGTGGCACTCCAGTCTGATGGGAACCTATTCTGGAAGTTTAGTGTTTCAAGCTGTTAGAAGAGAATATGCTTTTGGAGATTTGGCTGTGACTTTACAGGACACACAAGAAAAAGGGATAAAGCAAATGTTCTCCTCCTATTGCATGGTAGCACATCCACCACCAGGGAGGTCTGCCTGAAGGATTACTCTGTGCTCCTTTTAAGAGAGCAGACATATTTTACAGACAATTTAACATTTCACAGCTTGGAAAGTGAAATACAGATCAATCAATCACATGGATCATTGATAAAACACTCAAAAGGAAAAACTTCCAGCAGTGCTTCACCTCTGACTGGCACCAGGCCTGGAGAGGGAGCAACAGCACTGCTGGCCATGTCTCCTTGTCTCCAGGTGAGACAGCCTGGCCAGCTGCATATGGAGGGAGAGTTTTCACACACAAACATTCCTTATAYATCACATTAGCAGTTTTCCATTTCACATGGAATCATGTTAGCATTTCATTGTGTTCAAACCACATCACATCCCAATCTGTTTTTCCTAAAAGGGTTTGGTGGTGTGTCACTGTGGGAAATCTCTAASACAATAAGATTGACATATAGGTTCTCCTGCATGAACATCTGCAGTGCTCTGTGCTAATTGAGCCCCCGGTGGCTCGTGAAACCCTGCAGGGGGAAGGAAGGGTGGAGCATCCACAGGGCCTACATCTTGGAGAGCTCCAGCAAATAACCCTGTGGAAGACAGGTAAGCACTGGTATTGGTGTGTTTTATCCATGTAAAGAACTGATTCAGTGGCAGGGATTGGTACTCAATTGGCACAAAACTCATTGGCATTTTCTACACAAGAAATCTGGATACGCTCAGACTGACTGTGGACCTTATTTCACAACAACAGGGCTAAGAACAACAGAAGCRAGAACTTGTCTATCTAGTTCCCTCCTGTGGGGGTAAGAAGGAGATGGCTGGCCATTCCCACTGACTTCAGCTGCAGATGTGGGTGGGTTTCTCAGATTCTCTGTAAACCAGAACACTTGTTTATGAGATTAAGCAGGCTTCATATGCCTACATTTGAGCCTGGGACTATAAAACAAGGGCTGGATTCTCTTTAGCACGTAAGATGACATGTCACGTTAACTATGAGCATCACAAAATGCAGGCCCTGAGTCTCTAAAAGAAATATTTCACTCTTCTGCAAATCCATCACAGGATCTCAAGGAATACCCCATCTCTCCAGAGCTATTTCTGCCTTTCCTCTCTCCTCCTAACATCAGCTCTGACCTATGCAGCCCCGACAGCCCAAGGCTCCCAAGGAGGCCACCACCAGGAGGCTGGAGGTGATCCTTTAGGACCATGCAGTGGGACAGGTACRAAGCCTCAGGCTGCAGCCTCCCACAGGAATGGATTTCAATTTCTCTACTCTAGATGTCTCAGTGAAGGCCTCATGCCCTGTGTGAAGTAATTCAGGATGTGTTGACGAGAGGGAGATTAATCAGCTGCCTCATACACGCTGCAGGGTAAGAAACTGCACGCTGGCAGGTGGACAGAACAATCTGACAGAGAGCAGCAGATTTGGGTGGGMAAGACCAGCAAGTAACCATGAGGGAGTGCTGAAAAGCCACACAAACTGCTTGTGCCTCTGGTCAGTTCTGCACCTGCTGGACARTGTGTGCGATCACTCCCTGCCACAGGCTGCAGGGTCGATGGCTCTCCCTCAGGTGCCTCAGTTCCTACATCTGTCACACAGGTACCCTRACAGAGATGGCTTTGTACAGCACCATCAATTCTTCTGAAGAGGAATGCTGCAAAGGAATGCTTAAAAGACAAAAAGAGAAGGATTTTTTTTTTTTTGTTAAGAGAAGGCATAGCAAGAAAACACACATAAAAAAATGATCAAGTATTGTTGAAATGTATTGACCTCAGCCTCAGGGTTATTCATGTTATAAAGGATTCTTCATTAGAGGGAGCTTTGCTGCTTGCAGACAAGGGCAGCTCCRTGGCCAGCCCCTGCCTGCTGCTGGGCACAGCACGGCTGTGTGACCCCACACACCGCCAGGCGAGCAAACACACAGCCCCCGTTATTAAGAAATGGCCAGTCTGGCTCCCATTGTAGCCAGATAATGAGGGTGAAAGGCAGCCTGAAGCAGAACAAACTCTAATGACCCACGGCTTGGTTAATTTTCTTTCCTCCTCATTTCTCTCTTTTAACGGACGGTGAGTTTGAGGCCAACAGTTGTGAGGAACTCGGGATGTGGGGGACATTTTCAAAGCCTATACAAAGGCCAGGCAAACAGAGAGACTCCAGAGCGGGACATGTTTCAAAAGAAAAGCAAAAGATGCAGGATTTTGGCAGGGGTCATGCTGACTGGGAGCAGAACATAGATGGGAGAAAAGAGCTTGTTGGGAAACGGGAGGTTGCAGTATCAAGCTGGAAGGTTGCCACAGTGTGGACTAATGCTTTGGCAGCTGCAAACAAAAGGAAGGAGGAATGTAAGAAGTAACACAAAGAAAAAGCATCAAGAGATATCTGGAAGTATCAAGATCTGTGAGGAAAGAAAAGTGGCAAAGATGATGCTGAGTTTGGCAGAGGCAGGATGGTGATGCTACTGACAAAGGAAAAAGAGTGGGAAGGAAACAAGTTCTGAATAGAAGGATGTGGGAAAGATAAGGCTTTGCTTCTCCCAATCAGAAACACACCTTGATCTTAACACCGTCTCAGAAAAATAGAGATCAATTATCCCATTTTCTTCTTGTGGTTTTTTTCTTGGGTTTTTCTGTACAGGTGGCTGCATAAATTAGGAAATCCCTTTCACTCCATGTCTACCATGTCCTTGCTGTGCCCTTTTCCAGAGCAGCTGAACCTCAAAGCTAACTACTCAAGCTTACTTCTGTCTAAGGTGCAGAAAACTGCAAGTGGTCCTGTTAAACAATCTGTCTAAAAATCACAGGTATCTGCACAAAATTTGGGCAGATTATGTTTCACCTGCTTTAATTAAACTGCAGACATGTATTAGTCAGGATCTCTGTCTGGGTTCTGATCCTGCAATCTATGAGATCCACTCATCTGCAAAAGCACAGCCAGATTTTTAGCTGCTACAGTAAGGGGCCAATACTCTTTAAGTCACCTCTCCACCTGTAAAATTCCCACAGTATTAAACATTCAAACATTGYAGATAAAATATAAGATAGGAAATAACTTAGGATATTCTTTAAAAAATTTATTGTACTGTATTCAAAGTCTAATGCTTTCTTACCACTGTCCTCAAAGACTAATAGGACTGCAATGATTATCTCAAATTGTTGTTATTACTATCCTTTGTTATTCATGTACAGTAACATTAATGATTCTCTTCACCTGCCTCTGTCAGAAAACCAGGCAGTTTAACACAACTCCATTTGCTATGTATATTTTTGATGTGCTGTTTTCAGTTAAAATATTCATGATGAGTTGTTTGCTTTTTTTTTGTTTTCCTTCCCCAACCCAGTAAGTATTATCTGTAAAGGTTATATATTGCACAGGAAATGGAATCTCCGTACACCATCACTGTATTTTTTGCAGCACACAAATTACCTAGAGCATATATATATGTGTGTATATATATATATATATATATATATATATATATATATATGTGTGTGTGTGTGTGTGTATATAAATATATGTGTATATATATATATATTTCTGTCTTCTCTCTGCCCTTATTCTTTTAAGTTTCTTTGAAACAGGGTGCCCAGTACTGCTGATGCTGGAATTACTGTTAGTCAGTATCAGCACTGGTGATAAACTCTAGCTGGTGTTTTGTTTAGAGGTCACTTGTAATTAGTAGTCATTGTCCTTTGAATTTAACAATGGAAAAATAAAACTTTATAGCAACAGATTAGCCTGGCCATCAAAATTACAGCACTTTAGCACTCAGGAGAGAGGATTGCATGACACACTATCTCCCTGGCTGATAACAGCAGATAGCTGAGGATTCAAATGCGAGATGCAGAAAGTCTGTAAAAGACTAAAAGGAGAAAAAGGAGGATTAACTGCCCAAACGTTATGTGATACATTACACTGACACTTCTACACTCCTCTTTTAGTGAGCTGGGCCTCATCTTGTASCCACTGAAGGCAAGATGGGGCAGTGCTGCCAGTTTCCATGAGAGCAGCTTTCAAACCCGAGGTGTTACCTTATTCCTCTGTGCACGTCCCCACCTTCTGCAGATATTTAGCACATATGTGCATGACTATTAGCAAAATACCAAAACTCATCTTCACAAAGTTGTGCAGTTGACAGCTCTGTGAATATTTGTTTCAGTTGCTGCAGGTTTATAAAAGCTATCTCCACCTTGTATCAGTTCACAAATCCGTACTGATATGGATTCGATGTACACATGAGGAAATCCCCTGATTTGCATTTATCATATGGATATGATAAGGATTTGTGATAAAATACACTTGACCCTTATTCCAGTCATTTTTGCAGATTGTTGTTTATCAGCTTATGCGCAAGTTAACAAAGTGAAGAAGAAAATGTTTCTAATTCCACCACAAAGGACAGACGGGAATGGGAACTACTGCCAAACCCAGCAAATACAAAATATCCTTCTTGATACAACTGACTTAAAATGTATTTTTGGGCATGTTTATTTTAGCTACTAAGTCAAATTAACTCAATATTTAAAAAACCAACAAACAAACCACAAACATCCCCAGTCTCTGCTTTAAAATCTAACAGGAAGCAAAGATGAACCAGCCAGACACTGGCACTTATCAAATCTGAAAGAAGGGAGTTGTCTGGCTGGATTAAAACAGATGAGGTTTGTTTGAGTGATGACATTCGTCCTACCATTGCTGAGGAGAAGAATTTTGCAGCACTTTCTTCATCTTATACTCCTGAAGATGGGAAGATTAGCCTTACCACAAGTCCTTRCACATACAGAGAGGCACATTTCCACACATGCGAGACACTGAAGCGCACTGAAACTTGCCTTATCTGCAGTGTCCTTCCCAAACACTGTAAACTTGAATACATTCCCGAGCCGTGCACATCATTTGCCACTTCTGCCAAGGGAGAGCTCCTTCACTGAATAGTTGACCATTCTGGGCTGAAATATTCTTTTTTGCTAATTTATAAAATGCAAGTAATTAACAGCACGCGTGCGTGTCCGTGCGTGTGCACGCGTCCGTGTGGGTGTCATTTATTTTTATTCCCACTAATGCYTCTTTTAAAGCAGACCTGGCTAGCATCAAGCAAATTTACCCGTAAAATCAATGTACGAAAACGCAAGGTTGTCACACAATATCCGAATTGTTACCAATGACCGAACTCCCCCCACTTAGAGATGTCTGTGCACGGAGATAAAATYACAGTGATTTAAATTTTGCCATATCGAGTAAATGTTGGTTACTTGCTAACATGTAACGTTCTAACTTCGGCGCCAAAAGACAAAAAACAAATCAGAGTCACCGTTGGTAGCTAGAATAAAAATACCGAATCCCAGCAATTCTGCTCCGTTTTGCCCGGGAGTGTGTCCAGGAGCCGGATTTCTTGAACAGAAAATAACCTCTGAAAGGAAAAGTATTTCC